>NW_005871120.1:4722245-4724875 GCF_000147115.1 Myotis lucifugus
GTTTTAAAGACTTCCCTCAACTTTTATTATGAGAATTTCATACATACTTAAAAGTTGAAGGAATTAAACAATACCTGTACATTCGTCACCTAAATCCTGAGTTTTTGTGCACTCTCCACCTAAAAAACTGTTGGGTTTTTTTGGTCATATTTCATAGGCATCATTTAAAATCTTTGCATAATAGGTCAACACACAGGTGCACCTTAATTTACACTTGATTCATTTAGCTCCAGTTTTGAATATATATCATTTCCAAATTTCCATAAGGTCCTCCCTACTTCCTGAATTTTTAAGGGCTGGGAGAGCTGCTAAGCTGGAATTCTGGTGCCACTGCCCCTGAAATTTGTGTCTTTAGGGAAGGGCCTAGAAATACTAATGAAGTATAGAAAACACAAGTGAGATCAGAAGAGTAAGCATTTCAAAATTGCAAGTCATCAAGAACTTTATAGTTCCACAGCATCCTAGGACATTGAGAATGTGTCATGCTTGGAAGGGGGTCAGTCACTGGATTTGATTTTGTTCTATTTGTTCTGCCTTGGGAAGACTATTATAGCTCTGACTCCTTGCCTTCAGCTCTGGCAGCTGGGGCCTTTTAAGTGTGCCAAATGTGCCACGTCCGTTCAACCAATCAAAGCGTAATATGCTAATGATATGCTAAGGCCACTCAACTGCTTGCTATGATGTACTGACCACTAGGGGGCAGATGCTCCAACTGGTAGGCTAGCTCGCTGCTGGGGTCCAGCCGATCCCAATTGGGACAGAGCGAGACTGGACGAACTCGCCCTGGAGCCCTCCCACGGTCCCTCCCCTGCTGGTCAACCTCCCGTGTCCCTTCCCCAATCGTGCATTGGTGGGGTCCCTCGGCCTGGCCTGCGCCCTCTCGCAATCCAGGACCCCTCAGGGGATGTCGGAGAGCCAGTTTTGGCCTGATCCCGCAGGCCAGGCCGAGGGAACCCACTGGTGCATGAATTCGTGCACCGGGCCTCTAGTTTTAGAATAAGGGAGGCCTTTTGAAAAAATTAGGAACTTATGTCTGGGAGGTGAGTGGCTAAGACATAGGAACCTGGTCAGAAATGACTCAGTCTTTATCCCTGGAAAAGAAGTCCTTACCCAGTGAGTCCACATTCTCATAACTCTCCTGCACCGTGTCCCTGGAGAGGGCCCTCTTACTAGGATCCTGATGCCCCCACTCCTCCTGGGAGATGTACATAGCCACGTCCTCTAAGCTCTCAGGCAACTGAAACAGCACAAGATCTCCTTTAGCCCCTGAGGCACCAAGAACAATTCAAGCAAAGTCAAGGGTTAAAGGGGCAAAACCCAGGAGTGCCCAGAACACATTTCATGGGGAGTGAGGTGAGGCCTAGGAGTGAAGTGAGATGGAGGCATATAAAGAAAGCCGGGGAGACACATTGGTGAGGAAGAAAGGATCCTCTCCAAGTGACCAAAGGACCCCACCACCACAAGAGCAACACAGTGTGTATGGGGATGTGTGTGTGTGTGCTGAGGGAAGACATTGGGAACTTCCACATCACCTGGGGCCCAGTCATCTTGTCTTCCATGTTTCCTTCGGGAGGAAAGAGAGAAAGCCAGGGAGCAGATAATGCTGAAGGTGACAGAAATCATGATGAGAATGGCATTCCTAATTCTTGGCAACCCAAGGATTATAACACAGTATCCATTCCCCATCACCCAGTCTGCTCTGAGGACTGAACACTGAACAGAAGAAGGCAAGACAAGCACAATTAAGCTACATCCAAAATGACATCCTAAATGCAGGGGTGGGAATAAGGAATATCACTAGTTTGTCTGCAGCATTCAAGCCCTCAATCATTCATCTAGCTCTAAATGTCTCTGTTCTGCATACAAAAGAGCAAAGAAATCTCCCTCCTCCTCCCACTTCCAGAGGAACCCAACCACCACTTCTAGATCTTTCACTCCATTCTGGGAACCCTGAGCCAGAAATTCCCTCTCCCTGGCATAGGTGCTTCATCCTGCTGTCAAAGGCAAACCCGAAGCCCCTCCTCCCTCCCACCTACCCAGATAACTGTTCCTCACCCCTCTCCTTTACAGCCTGGGGGTCCCTTTTAGGGCTGGGGCCTAGCAGCTCCTGCAGCCTGGGACCAGGGCTTCGCTCAGTCTCCATTGGCTCCAGCTTGAAGCTCGGTGACTTTCGTGCTGTTTCCAGAGACAAAGGCTCCTCCAAAAGCACTTCTGTTCCCCGCCCATGGTTTGTGACCTGGGAACCAACCCACATTACTCATCATCAAAACAGGGCCCCACAGGAAGGGAAATTAGTACAGAATTCTGAGGGCAAACCTTCAACAGTGAACCACTGGTACATACCTTTGGACCCAGCTAGAGAGAAGGATGGTTTCCACTACAGGGTTTTCTGATCCCAAGTGCATGAGAGAAAATGGGGATGGAGGGTTGGGGTGGGGAGAAGAGTCCACTCCCTGAGCACACCTGCCCACATAGCTCCTCTGGACACACCTTACTCCCTCTAGATTCCCCCTACCTTTTCTAGATGCTCCCTTTCCTCACTACTGGATAAGTTAAACTTGGGTGGCTCTGGGGCACACGTGCCCTCAGTCTCAGTGACAAACTGGTTTTCTAAGTCCACAATTAACTCC
>NW_005871120.1:4724975-4757389 GCF_000147115.1 Myotis lucifugus
GACCTATATAAGAGGCTAACAGCTATTAAGCACTAACTACAAGCCAGTAGTGTGATCAAAACTACATGGCCCTGACCAGATGCCTCAGTTGGTTGGAGCAGCGGGTCGCCAACCGGTGGTCCTCGGACCACTGGCGGTCTGTGAGGTCCGAAAGGTTGACGACCGTTGGGTTGGAGTGTCATCCCGATATGCCAAGGTTTCTGGTTCCATCCCCAGCCAGGGGACATACAAGAATCAACCAATGAAGGCATAAATAAGTGGAACAACAAATCGATATCTCTCTCTCCTTTCCTTTCTCTCTCTCCAAAATCAATTTTTTAAAAAACGTATGTCTGAATGTAACAACTTGCTTGAGTGCTTTTCACCAAGCAAAATAAAAAATACTGGTAAACGTGTGATTCAAAAAGTGGTATGACTGTTTAAAGCAGCGATTTTCAATGGTGTGCTGCAAGAATTTGGAGGGGACGGGACACACTACATACTGCTCTCCCTCTAACCCTAAAAGCAACACCAGGAAGGTATTCTACCATTCACACTTGACCAGTGGCGTATCTGAGACTAATAAAGGCTAACTTGCCCAAAGTCACAACGCTAGTAGGAAACAAGAGTGACGATTTAAACCCTGCAAACTAAGTTTGGGGCTCCCACTAATGCAGAGACACTGCCTGCATATGGAAACAGGATACTTCACTACTCACTCTGTCCATTGGGTAAAATCTGGAAGATGACTATTCCTGACTGAACTACAACAAGGCCTCTGGCCCATTTAAGGTCTATTCAGGGAAACCAAGTAAATAGGGAAGTGGGGCGGCACGCTGTCCCAGTCCTAGGGTCAAACAAACCGCGATACAACAGCTCTTTTTCTCACCTGCTGCCTCAGTTTCCCAAGCTCTCTCTGCATATCTTCTACAAGGGTCACTGCTTCCTCGCCGCTCTCCGGGTGCAGCTCCTGCACCCTGCTCTGGATCTCCTGGGGCAGGATGATCAGAAACTGCTCCAGCACCAGCAGCTCCAGGATCTGCTCCTTGGTGCGCATCTCAGGCCGCAGCCATCCATGGCAAAGTTCCTGGAGCCGGCTGAGGGCTTCCCGGGGCCCAGCGGCCTCTTGGAAGCGGAACCGTCTGAAGAGCAGGTGGGAGGCCTCCGGGCTGGGCCCCGGGTCCGGCGGGAGCAGCTCCTGGCTCCAGGCGCAGTCCTCCTCCAGTTTCACTATCAGGAGCCCTTCCCGATCCTGGGAGCCCGGGCCCGACGCCATCGTCAGGCCCCCGGAGTGCCCTACCCGGGAAACCAGCGGTGCCCGCCTGGAAAGGAGCCCCCAGCCTCGCACAGGGATGGCCGGCGTCAGCAGAAGCCCGAGGACCCTGGGCTTCAGGTCCCGGCCGAAGAGCCCGCTCTAGCCGGGCCGCAGCCGCCTCCGGCGCCTTGGCCTCTCAGTCGGTGCCAGGAGCCGCCGCGCCAGCCCTCGGCCCAGCCCTCCCCAGGGCCTCCCTAGGCCGGGACCTGGGCGCCGCGCTTCTCGCCGCGTCGCGAACTCACGCAGAACTCGGCGCCCCGCTCCCCCGCCGGAAGTCTCAGCGCGGGAGTTAGGCGTCCACGGCCAACGGCGCCAGCTGGGGACCCACCTCCAGGTGACGTTCTGCGAGCTACAGCGCCCATTGGTCCAGACCTCGCCACGGATTCACCGCCGACCAACCAGGAAGGGAGATTCATCTGCTGGGACGGGACGAGCGTGGGGCCAATTCAAGGCGAGAGGCGGAGTCATCCGACGGAGCCCCGACACCCTGGAGGTTCCTGGGGTTGGTCAAGGGAGAGGATGGCTTTGCTAAATAGATTTGTAAAAAATGGTCCTAAAGCGGGCGTGACCGGCGGGCCACGTGGGCCCGAATCCCCCGGAAGGTTTACTAAGATACAAACCCTCGAGCCACGCGAGATTCAATGCGTCAGAGTGTCGGGGTGGCTCGGAAATCTGAATTGTTAACACCCCTCCCCCCCCCCCCGAGAAATTCTTCACCCATAAGCCTATTTGAGAGTCACGGTCCCAGTCATGACGGATTAAAGGCGGTCTCCACCCGCTCCGGTAGTTCAGGGCTGCAGGAGAGGGAGCCATCTACCCCAACGGCACCGGAGGCTCCCGAGCCGGTGTCCACGAGCCCGCTCGGCCTCTCGGGGGGCCCGGAAGCGAGCTGCCCCGCCAGGTCGGCGTCCCCGCGGGGCCTGCCGGGAGGTGCGGCCAGTGGCGCTGCAGGTGACGGCGCCGACCCCGCGGTATGGGGGTTCGGGGCTGGTGGCCTGCGGCGGCCACCCGACTGTCCGGCGTCCAGTTTGGGGCGGCTGGATGGCCCGGAAGGCCGTTAGGGACTCGGCCCTGCGCTACCGGCTTCCTGTTTTAAACCATATTTTAAACTTGCCTGGAACGTGTTGTTCGTTGTCCAGCCCTGCGGGGGCGGGATCCTCTCTCCCTCCGCGCTCCGCCGTGAACTGTCGTGGTGAGAGGTGAATGGAAGCAAACCCGTCGGGTTGTCTTTCTGGCCAAGCAGTTGAGTTCTTTGTGCGGGTGAGGGGAGGGTGGCCCAGCTTCTCCATTCCCTCCGGCAGCGGGCAGGCCCGTGGGCTCAGGAGGTAGAAGCATAACAGGAGTGACTCGTGACAACCAGTTTATCGAGCGCCTGCGTACATGCAGCCGGAGACTCACAACACGCAGAACTGTAGCAAGTGTACACCGTTATGCGCCTGTTACAGATCCCGGCACCGCGGGTCAATAAGTCACTTGCCCAGGGTCGCACAGCTAGTCTGTCGCTGAAGTTAAAGCGACATGATGGTAAAGGATGATACGAGGATGCAGAGAAAAAGTACGGAATATATATATATAATTTTATTTCACTCCGGGGGAAAAAGTCAGGTCCACAAACTGTTGTGGCAAATGCAGATCCAGAGGCCTCCGTGCACTGGCAGGTTTAGGTCCATTTCAAAAAACCATATGACCTCAGAGTCCTCTAAGACCATTTTCATGTTTTAGAGATTTATATTTCAGGAGACTATAGAGTCTAACCTTATAACCAGTTCTCTGGCACTTACTATGTTATCTCAGACAAGTTATTAAATCTTGTTAAGTCCCAAACCTCAGTCCTCTCATCAGTTTTGAGGGGATAATTCTATACCCATTTTATAACATTGGATGAGGATTAAATAAGCTAACGTATAGGATGCTTAGAATGGTACCTAGCACTTAGTGTGAAAATAAATATTAACTGTTATTTTAAAAAATTAGCTGTGCCCTAGCCGGTTTGGCTCAGTGGATAGAGCATCACACACAGCTTGGGATGAAAGATGAATCATTTGCTATGTAAATTCCTTTTGATTTCAGGTTATTAATGGGTACTTAAAGCTAGATGGACTTTCAGAGTTACTCAAAATTACTTTTATTTTTTAAAATATATTTTATTGCCCGGCTGGCATAGCTCAGTGGTTGAGCATCGACCTATGAACCAGGAGGTTGCCGGTTCAATTCCCAGTCAGGGCACATGCCCGGGTTGAGGGCTCGATTCCCAGTGGAGGATGTGCAGCTGATCAGTGATTCTCTCTCATCATTGATGTCTCTATCTCTCTCTCCCTCTCCCTTCCTCTCTCTGTAATGAATAAAAACATATTTAAAAATATATATATATTTTTAATTTTTTTAAACACTTTATTTTGTGTCTTTTTAATTTAACTTTATTTTTTGAATATATTTTATTGATTTTTTACAGAGAGGCGGGGAGAGGGACAGACAATTAGAAACATCGATGAAAGAGAAACATCGATCAGCTGCCTCCTGCACACCCCCTACTGGGGATGTGCCCGCAACCAAGGTACATGCCCTTGACTGGAATCGAACCTGGGACCCTTGAGTCCGCAGGCTGACACTCTATCCACTGAGCCAAACCGGTTAGGGCTCAAAATTACTTTTAATATTCATCGGCCATTTCTTTGAGGCCCATCTGTATTCAGACAGAAAATAGCTGGTATTTGGGAGTGAGATTATAGGCCAGTATATCTATAGGGGTTCATTTAGGACAGAAGTTCTTAACCTACGGTCCATGAAATTCTAAAGCAGCACTGTCCAATAGAACTTAATGAGATATTGTCTTTTGAGTACTTAAAATGCAGCTCGTGTTGCTAAGTGCTGCCTTGTGGCTACCATATTAGTCAACGAAGTTCTAGAGGGTAGAGTGGATAGATTTAGAAATTCTGTCAACCTTTTTATATTGTATACAAAATTGCATGTGTATGTGTATTTTCTAAGATGTGGATCTATGACATTAAGTTCTCAAAACCACCAAAAAGATTACAAGCCATTCCGTTAGGGCTTTGGTGAAAAGTTAAGGGAGGTAAGTACGCCTTCTTGTAACCACTATTGATTCTACTTTCTTGTCCTCAGCTGTAGGTGGCTCCTTGACTATTACAAATAAAAACAAATTTGAATCTCAGATAAAGAACCGCTGCCAATCCCGGTCTTAGTTCTCATAAGTGCTAGATTCTGTCCCTAGAGCTGCTTTTAGTCTCCCAGGTCTTATATATTCCCTTGCACACAGGTGGGCAGTTGTCTGTGCCTGGTTTTCAAATTGACATTTGATGAAACCTAGCAGTAAGACTTTCAGGTCTGTTCTCTCTGGCATGGGAACAGACAAATGAGCAGTTCCTGTCTTTCTGAAATGCTGCTCACCTTAGGATAGTCTGACTTCCAGGCTTCTGCCACCCTAAGCCTTAGCTATTTGCTTTCCCCCCCAGTTTTGGTTTCTTCCCAGTTTACTTGACTACAACTTTCCTGTGATCGATGGCTTAGGATTTATTTTCAAGTGCACCATATTACTCTTTTTTTTATTGATTTTTTTACAGAGAGGAAGGGAGAGGGATAGAGAGTTAGAAACATCGATGAGAGAGAAACATCGACCAGCTGCCTCCTGCACACCTCCTACTGGGGATGTGCCCGCAACCAAGGTACATGCCCTTGACTGGAATCGAACCTGGGACCTTTCAGTCCGCAGGCCGACGCTCTATCCACTGAGCCAAACCGGTTTGGCACCATATTACTCTTTGATTCAACTCTTAGCTTTGAAATCCAATCATAAACAAAAGAATGACTATAAATGGCATTTCATTTGAAATGCATTTTATTTTTATTAATCTGAAATTATTGCCTTTTCTTCATGAAAATAATATAAAATAAGGCATTTTGCATCACTTCCTATATTTTAATAAAATGTTTTGGAATTTAAATTTGTCTTCACATTAATATCAACCAAACTAACTTACATTAATATTGTTTGTTAATGTTGACATTTTAACATTTTTCTCTATTTGAATCTTAAATCACTATTTACCAACCCACATGTTATTGCAGCCCACTAAACTTTGTCTGAGGAGAGGAGGGAGAAGAAAGGGACACATGAAAAGGGTGTAAACCATAACTGGTCTCAGTGAGGGAAGGAATGGTAGGACATGGAGGAAAATTGAGCTGGAGAAAATTTTACTAGTTGTCTTTAGATTGCTAGAAACACTGTTAGGTAGTTGTTTTCATTGATTCAGCTAAAAGAAACATATAACCCAGTTCAGATACCAACTTAAAACTTAAATTAATTTTAATTTTTATAATTTTATTGATTTCAGAGAGCAAGGGAGGGGACGAGAGAGATAGAAACCTCAATGAGAGAGAAGCATTGATCAGCTGCCTCCTGCACAACCCCCACTGGGGATTGAGCCCACAACCCGGGCATGTGCCCTTCACCAAAATCGAAACCGGGACCCTTCAGTCTGCAGGCTGACGCTCTATCTACTGGGCCAAACCAACTAGGGCCAGATATCAATTTTTATTTTAAAATCTCTTAACTGAAATTATCCAGAACATAATTCCCAAACTCTCACTTTTACCTTTATCTTCTCTTAGAACTCAGTAACCTAACTTAGATAATTCTATTGTCAAAATATTGTCCCGCCAGCATGGCTCAGTGGTTGAGCATTGACTTATGAACCAGGAGGTCAGGGTTCGATTCCTGGTCAGGGCACATGTCTGGGTTGCAGGCTCAATCCGTGGTGTGGGGCGTGCAGGAGGCAGCTGGTCAATGATTCTCTCTCATCATTGATGTTTCTATCTCTCCCTCTCCCTTCCTCTCTGAAATCAATAAAAAAATATTTTAAAAAATTTTTAAAACATAATGTAAGACTAATTTAGTGCATTACTATAACATAGAATTAATTCACTCCTATGGGAGCACAATAGCCTTGAATTAAGCACAAGAGGAGTTTTTCCGGCATTTTGGTTTTGTTTTAATATTGAAAAACTGCCTGGCAGAGGCTCCAGATAAAATAATCCTAAACAGGAGATAGATATAGAGGCTGTCTGCCCCAGAAATCAGCTTGAGTTCAGGCAAAACTGATGGTGATCCAAATATTATGCTTCCAGTCTTTCTTACAACCACGATTTCCAGTACCACATCCTGGCCTGAGCTTCCCAGTGAAGCATAGAGGTATCACATGTGTGAAGGGATTGCAGGATTCCAAGTAAATGAAACAATTATTTGACTTTGAAATAAGTCGTTGGATACGGGGGAAGAAAGAAAAGAAAAAATCAGCCTTAATTGGAGTAAAAGCTTTGGGATCAACATAGGTGTTTCTATCATCCCATTACTGGTTGAATACAACTCTTTCCCCTTGGAACAGGGTAACATATTCAATTTCTATTTCTTTTCTCAAGTTTTGAGATCAGGAGAGAAAGTAGAAGCAGAAAAAACTGCATCCATTCATTGTTCATTGAGAGGGGAATGCTCTCCATGGTTTGTTTTGCTAAAAATGTTTATAAGCCCTAGCAGGTTTGGCTCAGTGGATAGAGCGTCGGCCCTTGGACTGAAAGGTCCTGGTTCAATTCTGGTCAAGGGCACACACCTCGGTTGCAGGCTCGATCCTTGACCCTGCAGGGTGCATACGGGAGGCAACCAATTGATGTGTCTCTCTCACATGGATGTTTCTCTCTTTCTGTCTATCCCTCCCTTCTACTCTCTCTAAAAATCAATGGAAAAATATCCTCGGGTGAGGATTAACAACAACAACAAAAATGTTTACAAAATCAATGTGGGAATCCCCAGTCTTAGCAAAGCTTATAGATCATCATAACCACTCTATAGAAAGAGAGCCCAGAGAACTTCAACCTAGAACAGTGGTTGGCAAACTGCGGCTCCTGAGCCACATGCGGCTCTTTGGCCCCTTGAGTGTGGCTCTTCCTAAGCCTTAGGAGTACCCTAATTAAGTTAATAACAATGTACCTACCTATATACTTTAAGTCTAAAAAATTTGGCTCTCAAAAGAAATTTCAATCGTACTGTTGATATTTGGCTCTGTTGACTAATGAGTTTGCCGACCACTGAGAAGAACCTGTCAATGTTAAACTTATTGAGCACCAGAGGATTAATTTACAAGTGGAAACTTATATGTGCCCTGGCTGTGGGAAAAGCTTCCTTCTCAGACCTTTATAGACACCAATGCCTCCACACAGGGGAGAGATCCTGGGAATTCACTACATTTTATGGAAATCAATTTGACAGTGTGTTTGAAGAATCTTGAAATGTTACTCCTCTTTGATCAAGCAGTTCCATCTCTGAGAAACTGTGCTGACAGGAGAAACCAAAGCAAAACAAAATAGCAACAAAAAATCTTCATGATGCAGGCCCTGAACGTGGCAATAAGCACTGCATGAGATTCCTGCCCCACCCCAAGTCAGAATAACTTTCTTCTGGGTCCCCAGTGCTTTGTTTAGGCCTCATTTTCAGCACTTACCACAGTTTACCTTAGCTAGGCAGGTCAGTTGCAGTCATACTATGACCTGTGTCTTCCTCTGCCTTTATGCTACATCAACATCACCCAGGACTGGAATTTTACAGGGTCGAGAACATCTATTCATATCTTCATCCTGTAAAGTGCCCTGTACATATTAAACATTAATAAGTGCTTGTAGCATTGAGTCAAGAAATATAAAATATCTCTTGGAAACTAGGAACATAGAACATTGCAATGGATGTGCCTAGTTACACTGAGTATTTTGAAAGGGGTGAAAAACAGTGCTGCCCTTATAAGTATTATAAAGATTAAGTGAAATATATTTAAATGCAGGCTCTTTACAAAATAAACTTTCAATAAATATAATTGTATTTTATTTCTAGTCTTTGTTGTTTAATGATAAAAAAAATTTATGAGCTCTCCTCTAAGTACAGCTTTGGTTACTTCACATAATTTTTATATAGAATACTCTCCTTATTGGTGATTTCAGAATAGCTTGTCATTGCTGTTTTTAACTTATTTCACCTTTGAGCCACGAGTTGATCAACTGGATAATCTGGTCAAGAAAATTTATTGAACTTTTTAACTGCATTGGTTAGAAAATGAAATTCATTCTATTTCTGCTTTGAAAGTCTATTAGGATTTTTCTGGTAGACTTATATTTGATAAAACTTGTTAAGTATTCTAAAGGCTCTAGGAAACAAGGGCTCTGTTTATAAAACAACAAATCTAAAATAGCCTTGGCCTCTCAAGTACTTTTATATGTTTGGAAGCATCCTTCGTGCTTATGTGAAGGGGAAGTGAGAAACGTTTGAGTTGCTTCCCATTCTGCCTCCTGGGTTTTTGTTTTGCTTTTACTTCCTCTTATCTGTTAAAAGTTTTTAAAAACAACTATTCTATGTATTTTATAAAGCAGTTCTTAATAGCTGCTTAGCTACTTAATGCAGTAAAAATAGGAGGCTAAAGGATCCAGGAGAGAACTCGTCCCTTTCTCTAGCTAAGATAGTCCTCCCTAAGATGCCATAGTTGTTTGTCTTTTTGAAAGCAAAGAGAACCTGCAGGGGTCATATTAAAATTTTTGCAATTGTGACCTTCCAGAATCTCCATGAATTCTTGCACAGTGTGATGAGGGTGTTGTCTAGACTGAAATCAAGGGGATCAGGGAATAGACTGGTGAATCGGCTCCCAAGGAGCTCCCAATACGGAGGGGGTTGAGAGACTATGCTTTTCCCTCCTGCACTTGCAGTCACCTTCACATTCCTGAAAAACCATCCTAAGGGCCCTCCAGGAAACTTGGATCTTTATTTCCAGCCCAGTGATCTGGGCTGAATAATCTCAGAATCAACTAACGCTTAGTCTCAAGCCTCCTCACCTGACTCTGCTTTCTCTCTCTTCAAGTCCCCCCTGTAAAGCTGTGGAATGGGGTGAGGAGAGCTTATCTCTTGGCCTTTCCTTAGCACTTATAGTCAGTTTTAACCAGCCCCCAAATCTGAGCGTTTTAAAAACTGAGATGGGGATTTTTCTCCCTAAAATGGGAACTGGTTCGAGAACAGTTTACTCACAATCTCCAGGGGTGGGGAAATTTTTTCTGCCAACGGTCATTTGTATATTTATAACATCGTTCAAGGAGCATACAAAATTAACAACTTAAAAAGTAGCCTGCTATATTTGGTCAAACATTAATTGGCAGGGCCAGACCAAATGATTTTGAGGACCTTACACAGCCCAAGAGCCAGATTATTCCCCACCCCTGAACCATTGATTCTCAGCTTTGTGCATATTGGAATCACCTTTGGAGCTTTGAAAGTTTGGATGCTTAGCCCTGGCTGG
Source organism: Myotis lucifugus (assembly GCF_000147115.1). Classification (NCBI taxonomy): domain Eukaryota; kingdom Metazoa; phylum Chordata; class Mammalia; order Chiroptera; family Vespertilionidae; genus Myotis; species Myotis lucifugus. The sequence continues at coordinate 4,734,612 of NW_005871120.1, forward strand.
TGTTGCTCAGTGGTCAGAGCATGAGCTCATGCACCAAAGGGTTGCAGGTTCAATACCCGGCCCAATAGGGGCACATTCAGGAGGCAACCAGTGGTGTGTCTCTTTCACATCGATATTTCTCTCTCTTTTTGTCTCTCCTTCCCTCCTTTTCTCTTCCCTCCCTCCCAAGTCAATGGAAAAAATATTCTCGGGTGAGGATTAACAAAAAAACCAAACAGTTCTGATGACTAGTGTCTTAGTCTATTAGGGTTGCTATAACAACATATCACAGCCTGGGTGCCTTATAAACAGATATTTGTTTTTCACAGTATTGGTTATTGGAATTCCAAGATCAGAGTGCCCTCTTACAGAAGGCAGACTGCCAGTCTCTATGTTCTCCCTCACATAGTGGAAGGGGCCAGGGAGCTCTATGGGATCTCTCATAAGAGGATTAATACCATTAACAAGGGCTCTACCTTCATGACAAAGCAATTCCCAAAGGCTCCACCTCCTAATACCATCACATGAGGCATTAGTATTTCAACATATGAATTTTGAGGGGACACAAATATAGCACGTAGGTTACACCCCCTAAAGGTTCTTTTTTTAAAAATATATTTTTTAAAAAATTGATTTCAAGAGGAAGGGAGAGAGAGAGATAGAAACATCAATGATGAGAGAGAATTATTGATTGGCTGCCTCCTGCACGCCCCCTACTAGGAATCGAGCCCACAACCTGGGCATGTACCCTGACCTGGAATCAAACCCTGACCTGGTTCATAGGTCAACGCTCAATCACTGAGCCTTGCAGGCTGGGCTAGAGATTCTGATATATTTGGTCTTGGCATCAGGATTTTCCAAAGATCCTCAGATATTTCTAATGTGCAACCAAAGTTGAGAACCACTGATCTAGACATTAATATGAGCAATAGCACAAGAGCCCACAACTCAAGCATGTTCCCTGACCAGGAATCAAACGCTGACCTCCTGGTTCGTAGGTCGATCCTCAACCCACTGGCTAGGCAATTAGGTTTTATTTAAGTTTTTGTTATAATAATAGTGAGCAAAACATGAAAGTCTTACTCTAACATTCTTGCTGTATTTTCTGTTTTGCCTTATTATTTTACACTGAAAATGTATTCACAGATTATGTTTCATGTGCCATAAAATGTTTACTCATTAAAAAACACAAAAATATATAGAGGGCATAAGGGGGGAAAGAACAACTCCTACCCCCAATTCTACTCTCTAGAGGTTGCCATGTTATTTCTTTTTTTAAAAATATATTTTATTGATTTTTTTACAGAGAGGAAGGGAGAGGGATAGAGAGTTAGAAACATCGATCAGAGAGAAACATTGATCAGCTGCCTCCTGCACACTCCCCACTGGGGATATGCCCGCAACCAAGGTACATGCCCTTGCCCGGAATTGAACCCAGGACCCTTCAGTGCACAGGCTGACGCTCTATCCACTGAGCCAAACCAGTCAGGGCGCCATGTTATTTCTTGAGTCTTCCTTGAGATATTTACATTTTTATAATATTTTCCTATTATTTATACACTTGGGATTATACTGTCACATTGTATTGTAAACATGCTCTTTTAATATATATTGACCATCTTTGCACACTAGCACATGGAAAACCACTGCATTGTTTTCAATGGATGCTGTACAATTCATGGAATAGATTCACCACAATTTACTAAGCCAGTACATGCTGATAGTCATTTAAGTTGTTACAGTTGCTAACTGGCAGGTGTGGCAGGCAGGAGAATGCTCCAGATGGATGACAAGGATTTAAGGAAAAAGGTGGCCCTCAGACTATCATGCAGGTGAATACAGTCTAGTTATGTTTACCTGATATTAGAAAGTAGTCTTGCCCAGCCACGTTGGCTCAGTGGTTGAACGTCGACCTATGAACCAGGAGGTCATGGTTTGATTCCCCATCAGGGCACATACCCGGGTTGTGGGCTTGATCCCCAGTGTGGGGCATGCATGAGGCAGCTGGTCAGTGATTCTCATCATCGATGTTTCTATCTCTCTTTCCCTCTCCCTTCCTCTCTGAAATCAAGAAAAATACATTTTAAAAAAGAAAGTAGTCTTGATGGTGATCCTTGGTGGCACACAGGAAGGGGAAGGCCAAAGGAGGCCTCAACCCAAACCAGATTCTTGTCCCGGAACAAGAAAGGATTTAAGCCCTGACCGGTTTGGCTCAGCGGATAGAACGTCGGCCTGCGGACTCAAGGGTCCCAAGTTCGATTCCGGTCAAGGGCATGTACTTTGGTTGCGGGCACATCCCCAGTAGGGGGCGTGCAAGAGGCAGCTGATCGATGTTTCTCTCTGATCGATGTTTCTAACTCTCTATCCCTCTCCCTTCCTCTCTGTAAAAAATCAATAAAATATATTTGGGAAAAAAAAGGAAGGATTCAAGAGCATGGCAGAAAGATTTGGCAAAGCACAGTAAATTTATTAGAGATAGTATGTACTCAAGAAAAAGGTTTAAAATGCATCCCAAGAGCTGTAATCCTATTTTCACATTTCTTCATTTAAAAACTAACTGGAACCTGAAATAAATGGAAGCTTTGTGAGACTCTCAGTGGCATCAAAACATCACTTTTCAAGAAGTCCTTTCCTCAGAATTGCCCATTGCAGAAGGTGTCCCTGCAATTGCAAAAGAGCCTGCTGCCGCCTGGAAAACCCCACTTCCTATCCAATTCTGTCATAGGTGCTTTAGTCTCAGCTTAGAGGAGTTTCCTGGCCAGTCAGGACGGGGTCAGAGACGTAAGAAACACAAAGGGCGCTGCAGTCATTGCACAATTTCATCATGTTTGTGTCAGCGGTGGGAGGCAGCTGCGTTTCTCCTACTGGTCCTGGTGCTAGAAACACCCCAGTCAACACCCTTCTGGCCCAACCTGAGAATTTCACACTCTGACATTTACACTGGAAATGTGCATGTGGGTTCATCCATTTTTTTTTAGGAAAAACGTTGGGTTGGGGGTTATTTTCTCAGCAGGATCCAGAGAATTGGATGTAATCAGCTGTTAAACCAAAAGCACTGAATGCTCTGTAAAAATACAAAGCTCGTGAGCCAACTGGACAATAAGATAAATGCAATAAACCACAACTCATTGAAGCCTCGGTCTCAGGCTGGGCACACACACGGCTGTTTGTTCAGCCAGGCACCAGAATGCTGTCACTGACATTTTGAGCATCATTGGTCAGCTGAAAAGGTGATATCCATAAAGTGATGCATAGTAAAACAATAAATTATCATACAGAGAGACAATATTGCAAAGTGGCTAATAGAGTGGGTTTGAATCCTGTCTGTAAATGGGGTGATGAATCCTGCCCTGAAGGGGAGCTGCAGAAATGCTGGAGGTGATGGAGATAAAGCAAGCTGTGCTGGGCACAGAGTCTGCACTGTTGGAGGGTAACTGCATTACCAACAAAACATCGGTTTAAAAATGTCATGAGAAAGACAAAGTTTTAATCAGGATATGGATTACAAGCGACAATCTACGTGATAGAAATATCACCATTTTGCAACCACCACTGTAGCAACTGATTTAGGAAAGGATCATCAATGAATGCTAAAACCACGGATGAAAGATTGTGGGAGGACCAGACACTTCTGCCCAATCAGGTTACTTATTAATTACAAAGAAAAATGTCCCTTTACAATGGAAAGGTCTCGAGGATTCCTGAATGTACCCCCAGTCTAATAATGGGGAAACAACCAAACAAATCTAAGTTGAGGAACATTCTGCTTGGAATAGACTTTCAAGAACATTAATGTCTTGAAAGAATTAAAGGAAAAAAAGAGCATGGAAGTGTGAAAGCGGTCTAGCTGGAAGGAGACTAGAGAGACATAACAACTAAAAGCAACACATAATCTCTGATTGGTCCTGGATTGAAAAAAACGAACATGTTCAGAACATTATCAGGACACTAAGGAAATTTGATTTGACAACGTTAAATTTCCTGAGTGTAATGACTGTATTCTGATTATTTGAAATAATATACTTGTATCTTTGTTCTTAGTATTTAGGGTATCTAGAGTATTTGGAGTAATATCTGATAATGTCTTAAATTCATTACCAAACAGTTAAAAAAAAAAAGTGGTGCATGAATATGAGAGAGAGAAAGAGAGATCATCACCAAATACTATGAAATATAAACAGTTTGTGAATACACACACACACACACACACACACGTGTGTGTGTGTGTGTGTGTGTGTGTGTGTGTGTGTGTTCATTGTACTATGCTCTCAACTTTTCCATAGGTTTGAAATTTTTTAAAACAAAACGTTGGGGATAAAGATCAGGGTATGCAGAAAGACAGAAGCAGTTAACTGAGGAACAAGTCAGTGCACCTCAAGTACAACATCCATGAGCCCCCTGGAGGACCCCTCAATGGGAACACCTATGTCTTATTCACCTTGTTTCTCCAGCATCCTCACATGGTATTCAGAATATGTGTTTCGCAAACGAGCATGGATGAGTGCCCTCTCGCTTGGGTTTGCTCCCAGGAAGCCAGGACAGAGTCAGCCCTGGGAACAAACAAATCAGGATGGTGCTGCTGAGCATGGCACTCTGAGGCTCTCGTGTTGCTGGTGGTACCAGACAACTGGAACTGAATCAACGGGTGGTACCAGGGCTTGTCTCCTGGCAGTGCCCTTCTGGCCTTGCCTGCCTTCTTGGGCAAGGAGCCACAAACCTTGCAGGGCTGTATTTGCTGCTTCCTATTCTCCTCACCATTGGCTTTGGAGGGTCAGTAAAACCCCAAGAGTCTGGAGAACAGTTGGCCAGAGGGGTTGACCCTGATCATGGTCCTCTCCAGCGTGGGACCAGGGACTCTGGTTTCCACACCCCAGCCCTGAATCTTGGAAGTAGGAGAGAGGGAAGCATCTGAGTGCCTGCCGAAGGATCAAGAGGCTGGAATCCAATCCCAGACCCTCCCTCACAGACTTACCCACCTCTCTACAACCCAACCTTGGAGGTGAGAGCTGGGGCACTGGAGGACCACACGTGTGGCAAGGCATTGAGCCCTCCCAGCTGGAAACGCCTCTGAATCTGCGACAAAGGGAACACAAAGCCAGCAATGACTCTCATAACCTCAGTTCCCACCAAAGCACAGAGCATTTCCTGTGCCTTTTCCGTTATTTCGCAAGCTGCCTCTTCTCACTTACCCGCTGGGCTCAAGGACAGAGGGCCTTTTCTCCTCCCAGAAGCCAGACAGCTGGCTCTGGCCTCTCCTGGTCAACACCATGGCCAAGACCCCTAGTGACTATCTGTTGCACTCCCTGGAGGAGCTGGTGCCCTATGACTTTGAGAAATTCAAGTTCAAGCTGCAAAACACCAGCCTGGAGAAGGAGCAACAACGGATACCCCGAGGCCTGCTCCCGTCAGCCAGGCCGGTGAAGCTGGCCGATCTTCTGCTCAACCACTACGGGGAGAAGTATGCTGTGCAGCTGACCCTGCAGATCCTGAGGGCCATGAACCAGCACCTCCTGGCAGAGGAGCTCCACAGGGCTATTGACCCAGGTGAGCAGACCCCCATGTCCCCTCCTCTGCTGGCCGTTCATGAGGTGGGGTGGAAGGTGCAAGAATGAGCATGTGTTTGGACCAGTGCACTCTGACTTGGGGACTAGGAGTCCCGCTCTATCAAGATGTTAGTGACTTTGGCCAAGCAAGTCTTTCTCCCTGCTCTGGTCTTTGGAGCTGGATTAGTAAAGCTAAGGTTCCCAATGGCTTAAAAGGGCGGTGGCGGGAGTAGGCAGCTGAGATTCTGACTCAGGGAAGGATCAGGGGAGGCAGGAGCTAAATGACTATTCCCAGAGAATTCCTCATGTTATTGATAATTAACACGTATGCACAGACGAGTCTCTGGGTGAGCAAAAGTGGCTTGCTAACCAATCGTATTAACAGGGTTGATAGGTAATCTTTTTATTGTTACCCACATAATTTTAGTTTTGAGTTTTTAAATAATTTTTTATTGATTGCAATTGAGTTCTTCGTCAACACGTTTTACAGAGGTATTTAAAAATTGTTCACGAGGACTTTCTCATTTTTCTTTTCTTTTCCTTCCTCTCTTTCTTCCCTACCTTCCTTCCTCCCTTTCTTTTCCTTCCTTTCATCTTTTCTTTCCTCTTTTCCTTCCTTCTCCTGCTTCTTCTGTCTTTTGCTGTACTTTCCAATTTTGTTATATTGTGATTAGCTAATGTGGCCTATTTGATTTCTGCTTTTAAAGACTTTTTAAAGATTTTGGAGGGTGGCTAACACATGATCATTAAAAAAATATTCTTTGGTGTTTGAATTTTTCTTCTATTTCTACACTTTAAGAATACATTAGAAATTATTTTCAAGTGTTTCTATGTGGTAGAACAGTTTAAATAACAAAAATTATCTGCTCTTTGAAAGAGTGACAGAACTAAACCAACTGTAATCTGAATCCAGAATTTGATGAATGGAATTTTTAAATTACTTTTTTATGTTCTAAAATCTGGTTATCAGCATTTTCAGGATTTCTCACCAGTTCTTAAGTCAGTTTTGATAACTCATGTTTTCCTACAAAGCCAACAGCAAAGTGTTTTTTCAACAACTTTGAAGTAATTTCTTTTTTTTTTTTAAATATATTTTATTGATTTTTTACAGAGAGGAAGGGAGAGAGATAGATAGACAGAAACATCGATGGGAGAGAAACATCGATCAGCTGCCTCCTGCACATCTCCCACTGGGGATGTGCCCTCAACCCAGGTACATGCCCTTGACCGGAATCGAACCTGGGACCTTTCAGTCCACAGGCCGACGCTCTATCCACTGAGCCAAACCGGTTTTGGCAACTTTGAAGTAATTTCAATAAGAGCTTCCTCAAACCAAATATTAAGGTGCTAATTACAGGGTATCCTCATTTCTTTATTAGAGTAGTGGTTTTCAAATTATATCTGAGGGTGATATTTCAGGGATACTTTTGGATATTAGCAAATACTTGATTCAAATTTTATTAAATTTGTTACTAACAAGACTAACAAATTAATATTAAAATGTATCAGTAACCGAATTTTAAAATACTGAAGGCCACCAGTGTGATAGTTCATGCTGTACTTGAACTCCTTTTTATGTAAATCTTGGAATTAAGCCTTTCCTGTCATTTCTGTTTTATTAAACAGTATCCTGACATTTCCAGGCAAGCTGTGTGTTGTTTTCTTTAATTACCATTTACACTTTCTTATCTGTGTGACTTGTGATTTTCTTCACCTCATGAAACCAAAGGAAAAACAAATAAATTACTTCCTAAAATTCTAACTGTCCTTCATAACCCAATTTCAAAATTTTGGCCAAACACCTTAATTATCGCTTTCCAGTTCTATTGAGAAATAACCAACATATATTACGTATAAGTTTAAGGCATACAGCATAATGTTTCATTTACATATATTGTGAAATGATTGCCACATAGGTTCAGTTAACACCCATCTTCTCATATGGTAAAATGAGAACTCAGGATTTATTCTCTTAACTTTCCAGTACAAAATGCAGCAATGTGGAAATTCCTCTCACCCTAACTGTCTGGGGGCAATGCCACCCAGTACCCTCTTCAAATGAAATTACTCTCTTGAGGGGTTTCAGGCATGAATAATGTGAATTCGGGCTGAAGCATAAAAGAGAGGACTTGTGCTTACAAATCTTCAGGAGAGATTTTCTTTTTCTGCTCTATCTGATGTCAACATCTACAGGTACACATCCTGCTGTTCCCTTCTGTATGGAAGGTTTTCTTTAAAACCTTTAAATATGGATTTTCAGACACTCAGGAGTAGAGGATACTAAGATGAAGTCTCTCTGTACCCATCACCCTTCAATGATTACCACTACTTTGCCATTCTGAATACTTCTATTCTTCCCCTTGCTTACTGTTATAATTGAATTTTGTTTCCCTGGCGAGTTTTGTTTGTTTGTTTTTTATTAAAGTAACATTGGTTGATAATATCAACCAATGAATTTCTGGTATAATTATAATTTGATAACTGTATACATTATATAGAGCAGTGGTTCTCAACCTTCCTAATGCTGCGACCCTTTAATACAGTTCCTCATGTTGTGGTGACCCCCAACCATAAAATTATTTTCGTTACTACTTCATAACTGTAATTGTGCTACTGTTATGAATCGTAATGTAAATATCTGATATGCAGGATGTATTTTCATTGTTACAAATTGAACATAATGAAAGCATAATGATTAATAAAAAAAACAATATCTAATTATATATGTTTTCCGATGGTCTTAGGCGACCCCTGTGAAAGGGTCTTTTGACCCCCAAAAGGGGTCGCGACCCACAGGTTGAGAACCGCAGGTATAGAGTGTGCTCATCATCAAAAGTCTAATTTCCACCTGTTAATTCTTTATTGATTGATCTTATAAGGGAATTCTTTACTGATTGATTTTATATTCACACACAAATTTATACCAATAAACTAGGATTTTAGTTATGCATGAAGAATTCTGTTTTTGGAATTCTGATATTGGAAACAAATCCTCCTGCCTAAAAAGTTTGAAAGCACTATTTGAAAAATATATAGCAAATAGTATGTTCTTATTTCATGGTAATTTACTGCTATTGTCTAGAATATTCTGAACTTCTCTAATTTCTGAGGGGATTCTCTCTTCTTTCCCCCCAGCCCTGGGCCCTAAGCACCTGACATTTTCATGCCTTTGCATCTCCTTGTCTTTTCAGAATATCCGATACAAGAAAGTGGCACTGACTGTCCAGCAATGTCTTGTTCCTCGGGGGAGAATAAGCCCAAGAGCCTGAAGATGCCAGATGGCCTGGAAGGGGACAGACAGCAGCAAAGTGGTGACGGAGCAGCCAGCCAGCCCGAGGCTGGGAAGGGGCCCCAGAAGAAGCCTCAGGGCAAACGGAGAGATCAGAAGGGCTCCGAGGGCCTGGATGTGCAGGGCAAGCCCGGGGCCAGGGGTGGGACTCTGTGTTCCAGGAGAAGCCCACTCCCCAGCAAGCAGCCAGGGGAGAAGGGCAGTGATTCCAGTGTCAGGCTCCGCAGGAATGCCAGCTCTGCAGGAAGGCTCCAGGGGCTCTCCAGTGGGTCATATGCTGGGTCCCTGGGAAGGAAGGCATCTGAAGCACGTTCACCTTCAAAAAAGAATCGACCCAGAAGTCTTGAATTTACCATTTCTTCCAGAGAGAGAGCTCTCTCCAATCTAGAAACTCTTCTGCCTCAGGAGAAAGTGAGAAGTGAGAATCTGGACTCATCAGCTACCCCCAGCAAAGTGGCCACTCTGGATGCAGGGGCTACTATGGCTGTCGAGAAAGGCTCCAGAAATCCAGAACATTCTGTGACCATGGATAGGGGAACACTCGGGAATACACTTTCCAATGTACTGTTGAATGGAAAGGAGACGACCTGGGAGCATCCAGAATACACAGCACTTTTGGAGAAAAATAGAACTGAGGGTCTAGAGACCCCTAAGACCTTGGGGGAGGCAGCAGGCAGTGAGCTTTCAAATCCAGAAGTCCCCCCGTCTTCAGGTAAGGAAGGACCCAGAATCCAGAAGACCTGGTATCCTTAGGAAGGGTGACCTCCACAGGCCTCCTTTTATCCCCCTCTGTAGTTACTGGACCCCTGGTTGCCCCCTAAGGTCCCCAACCCTTTGAGAATCTGTTGGAGGCTGTAAATCCTGAAAAAAAAAATGCACATCTTCACAAATTGTTGTTTCAAATTTGTTAGTTTTTTTTATATATATATTTTATTGACTTCTTACAGAGAGGAAGGGAGAGGGATAGAGAGCTAGAAACATTGATGAGAGGGAAACATCAATCAGCTGCCTCCTGCACGCCCCCTACTGGGGATGTGCCCACAACCAAGGTACATGCCCTTGACCAGAATCGAACCCGGGACCCTTCAGTCTGCAGGCTGACGCTCTATCCACTGAGCCAAACCGGTCAGGGCAAATTTGTTAGTTCTTACACGCTCTGAAGTGCTTTAGAGTTCCAAGGGCTTTATGAACCCCAGGATGAGTATCTGGGAAAGACTGGGTAAAACTATCCCCTTCTCTCAATAACCCCAGAGCAGTAGGTCATGGGGCTGAGAATCTGCCATTTGCCTCTCTCTGGGCAGAGAGGAGAGCTGTTGGCCAAAACCCTACGTCTCTTACTAAGGAGGAAGAAGTTAGGATTATGTTGGGTTTTGAATGACAGAAACACTATAGTAACAGTAACTAAACAAGATAGAAGTTTGTTCCTCTTTCACATCAATCATAAACAGATGGTCCAGGGCAGATGTGGTACCCTATGGGCCAAAACCCAGGCTCCTGCTGTTTTTCTTCTCATCAAGTTTGCTTTTAAACTCATGGTCTCAGATAGTGGCATCCTCATTCCAGGAAGCAGGATAGAGCGACAAAGGAGAACAGTATCACTTAGGGAAAGTTTCTAGAAGTTTCCAGGAGTTTCTAGAAGCTGGTTGTGACAGCTCCATTTACATCCCTCTAGTCAGAATATAGTCAAATGGCCACAACCAACTGCAAAGAAGGCTGAGAAATGTAGTTTTATTTGGGGGGTGTTGAGTCGGGGGAATCAGTCATATGGACAACGAACAATTCTATCACAAGGGAAGGAGGCGAGAATGATTATTGGGGGACTCCTTACAGTCTCACAGATATAGAAATTTCTGAAAGGAAGAGGTAGGAGGGCCCTAATGGATTGTGTTTCTATTTCTTCTTGGATCTCCTGTTATTTCTGCCATTTAAAAAATTTTTTAAGTTTATTTCAGAGAGAAAAGGGGAGGGAGAAGAAAGGGAGGGAAAGAGATATATATTTATTTATTGTTCTACTGTTCCACTTACTTATGCATTCATTGGTTGATTCTTGTATGTGCCCTGACCTGGGATCAAACCTGCAACCTTGGCGTATCAGGACAATGCTGTACTAGCTAAGCTACCTGGCCAGGACCTGTCATTTCTGCTTTGTAAAGTTGTGCTATGGTCTAGGGGCAGAGCTAGTCATACCTGTATGTTATTATGGCAGATTACACCCTTTAGCCTTAGAACAATCCCCTTCTTTACTTTCATTTCATGCTCCCTGAACCTGGGTGTGAAAGGCAGTCCATTTGTTCCTTCATTTAACGCACTTTCCCAAAGGCTCACCAGGTGCCAGGGACTTTGCTAGGGGTCGGGGCGTCTAGCTCTGAGCCAGTCAATGTCTGCTGGGCGTTTCCTACTCAAGTCATGAGCAGCCTGGGTGGTTTTAAGTGCTAAAACAAACACCAGTCAAAATGTCTTGCTGTCTTTATATCAACTGCTAGATCAGTGTGTGTGTGGGAGGAAGGCACAGGATTTACAGCAAAAGGCCTTTCTTTAGGATAAGTCCCCAAGAATTCCAGGTCTCAGGGCTGTCATGAGATCTAGCCCTTAACTCTCAGTCCCAGGGACTTGTCGGCTGCCTTGCTGGAGAGGACTCGGAAGGGGGCAAGCTCGGAAGTGGCCACAGTTCAATGGAGAACTCCCGAGTCCCGGGTGTGGGCTCTTTCTCCGCTGTGCTTTTGCATCACCCCTTCGTCACATCTGGGGGTTGTCACTCAGGGGATTTTTCCACTGCTGTGTTCCCAGGGAGGCCGCAGGATGAAGCTGTGTGTCCGCTCTCCCGGGCCCAGGAAGGAGATCTGGTTGGTAGCACTTGTGTGCGTGATTCCGGCAGCTGCTCCATTGCTTCTAAGGATCCCAAGGCCTCAGATGGTTGCTTGCCCAACTGCCTCAGGTGTCAGGTCTCGCTCCCAGGGAAGAGTTCTGGAGGCATCGAGCCGCAGGAGGGCCCACCGATGGGCAGCCTGAGCCCCACGCTCCAGCCGCAATGTACGCGTCACAGGAAGCAGGTCCAGCTGCTCTTCTGCGAGGACCACAGGGAGCCTATTTGCCTCATCTGCAGCCTGAGCCAGGAGCACCGAGGCCACCGGGTGCGCCCCATCGAGGAAGCTGCCCTGGAATACAAGGTAGGGCTTCCTGCCTGGGGGCCTTCTCTGCTGAGCACTTGGACATGTGGGGGCCTGCTTCCTTTGCCCAATGACGCTAGGAGGTTGGTGCATTAGCTGCCACTCTTGAGCTGTAAATGGCAAAAACACAATATGAACCTGGACAGCAAAGAAAAACTTTACCAGTGCGGGTAGCTGAGAGGTCCAAGGGCCTTGCTTCAGGTATGGCGAAATGCAGGTGCTCACAGGAGGTCGTTAGAATTTCTCTTCCTCTTGGCTCTGCTTCCCTTAGTGTGATGGATTCATTCTTCTCTTTCCTGGGCATCCCTCCCTTTGCTTTTGGCTGCAGCACCCTCAGCGTTATGCCCTAAAGCAGATTCTCCCCTCTAGAGTTGGCACCAACTGAACATAGCTGGAGCCTAGTTTAAGCTTCAACAAATGCTCTTTGTCCAGGAGCAAATTCAGAAGGAACTGGAGCACCTGAAGGCGTTGAGAAGATCTGGAGAAGAGCAGAGATCTGAAGGGGATAAGAACACTGCAAACTACCTGGTAAGGCAACGGGTGTTCTGTGGCCAGTCCTCACTCAGGCTCACCCCTGCAGGAGGGAGGGACAGAGAGCAAACAGGGGTCCACAAGGTTCTATTCTGGTTCACGGGGAAGCAGAGCTGATCATATATTTAGAATTATCTGCTCTTGGCTGCAGTGGGGGAGGGGTATGGGTGTCTAAGGATGAGCTGGTCCCTACAGAGCTCGGAGGGAGGGGCATCTCTGAGGACCCTGTCACACTTTCTCATATTCACCACAAAATGGTTTAGAGGAACTAATGCCAGTGACTGTGGCTGAGGGATGGGATTGAGGAACAGGGAGGAGAGACTTTTCAACTTTGAATACTTCTCTTTATTGCTCTTAGCATTGTTGTCCATTTTATTTTTTTTACAAAAACCATATTGATTTTTAAAATGCAAGTGCTTAAAGTACACATTTTCTTTAGAACCGCGGTTTTGCAATGCCACAGATTACTGGCCTTCCTCTGTGGAGCTGGTGTCCAGCCTCTTGGATGTGTAAATTGCTTCCATTTTACCTGCAAGTGAAGGCACCTACCCCAAGGCGCTTCAACTTATCTCATGCACTTTTGTTGGTTGGATCCTATCTCCCTCTCTGGGTTCTAGATTTCTTTTGGGACCCATCACATTGCAATGGGAAACAGGCAAAGATAAAAAAGAATGGGAGGAAGGTGACATTGGCCCAGTGCCTGACTTTCGGGAAACTCCTAAATTGTAGTAAAATAAAAACCCTTTCCTATAACCCCAGGAGGCTTCGAACTTATGGATGGAACAGAGGTCAGGGATGTCCCCTGAGAAGGATGGGTCAGGACTCTGAGCTGCTCAGGGAAACTAGGGGGACAAGAGGGTCTAGCCTTCACTTAAGAAATTCACAGTGGCCCACACACTGAAGGGTCAAGGGCACATACCTTGTTTACAGGCTCACTCCCAGGCCCAGTTGGGGCACGTGCAGGAGGTGACAGATGGATGTTTGTCTCTGTCTCTCCCCCTGCCATCCTCCCTCCCCTCCACTCTCAATGGAAAAAATATCCTTGGGTGAGGAAATTTAGTCCTGTCCTTTGAGCCCAAAATGATGAGACTTCTTTTTTTAAAAATATATTTTAGCCGAAGCCGGTTTGGCTCGGTGGATAGAGCGTCGGCCTGCAGAAACATCGATGAGAGAGAAACATTGATCAGCTGCCTCCTGCACACCTCCTACTGGGGATGTGCCCACAACCAAGGTACATGCCCTTGACTGGAATCGAACCTAGGACCTTTCAGTCCGCAGGCCGATGCTCTATCCACCGAGCCAAACCGGTTAGGGCATGATGAGACTTCTTAAGTCCATCTTAGTGGCTCTAAGAGGCCCTCACCCTCCTGGGAGGAAGGAAAAGGTGCTCTAGCCACTACACCTCTCCATAGAAGCTTCCTAGTGATGATGAGAAACAGGGTGAGAGAACTAATGGGTGACCAGTGTGCAATGGTAGTGGAAGTCAAATTCACTTACATTCAAATAAATGGACTAACTAGCCCATTCAGAGCCATATTGAGAACCTTCTGCATGCCAGCACTTGGGGCAGGGGAGCAGGGATTGGAGAGGTTTCCCTTCTGGAGAGCTTGGTGGTCATAATCTTGTCCATTTCTGACCCCAGGTATATGCCATCCTCACACTAGCTTTCAAGGAAGAAGGTGACATCAGATATCTGTGTCCTGTGGCTGCTGTAATAAAATACCACCAACTGGGTGGCTTAAACCACAGAAACTTACTATCTTGCAGTTCTGGAAGCTAGAAGTCAGAAATCAAGGTCTTGGCAGGGTTGGTTCCTTGAAGGCCATGAGGGAAGGACATGTTCCAGGCCTCTCTTCTCAAGTTGTAGATGTCTGTCTTTTCCCCGTCTCTTCACATGGTGTTCTCATGTTCGTGTCTGTGTCCAAATTTCCACTCCAGTGGCCTACCCCACTCCAGTATTACCTCATCTTAACGAATTGCATCTGCAAAACCCCTATTTCCAAAGAAGATCATATTCTCAGGTACTGGGGGTTAGAAATTTAACATGAATTTTAGAGGGAACCCAATTTAACCCATAACAGCAGGTTTTAGGACATTTTCCCCAGAGCCAGTCCCTTCCACCCTCCGTCTGTTGTGGAAAGGTTCTGGTCCATTTTGCCGCCTTCTCTGGAATGCAGGCCTCTAAGAAAGCCTGCCTCTTATCTACCTCCAGGAGGTGGGCTTCTGGGGATCCCCTGGGAACACACACATCCACCTTACTGCACAGACCCCTTTACCTCCCTGTCCCGTTCCCAGAAACAAACTGAAATCCAGAAGCAGAGAGTCCGGTGCCAGATGGAGCAGCTGTGCCGGTTCCTGGAGCAGCAGGAGCGGCTCTTTGTGGCCTGGCTAGAGAAGCTGGCACAGACCATTGTCCAGGTCGGGGAGACATATGACACCCAAGTGTCCAGGGACATCGCCCTTCTCACCGAGCTGATCGAGGAGCTGGAGACCAAGCAGCGCCAGCCGGAATGGGAGCTTATGCAGGTGAGTGTGGCAGGACCTGGCCTTGCCCTGCCCATTGTGCCCAGTAGGAAGACATGGGCTCCTAACACAGACATCTGCTCTGCCCCAGCCGGGGGGTGAGGTCCTTGGGCCCAAGGGTGGGACTTGGTCTTGGTGACCCACAATGCCTCTTGTGCCCAGATCCCTTTTGTGAGCTCTTAGGAGCCCAGAGTGGCCCAGAATGAGGGGATCTCCTGGCATCTCCCAGAAGAGATCAGCAGGACTTGGGTGCAGTTCTGTTGCAGGCCACAGCTGGGCTGCACCTTGGGGAATTAGAATTAAAATTGGGAGAGGTGCCCCAGGTTTGCGGATGCACTGGGACCCAGGGAGAGAGGCCAGTAGTTAGTGCAGCCCCTAGGAGATTGGTAACGGAGAGCTTCCCTCTTTTTTCTCCTAGGACATCGGAGTAACCCTGCGCAGGTACCGAGAGCTCCCCTGGTGATCCCCTGGGTGTGCTGCAGGAAGCATTTGGGAAGGCAGTCCTAGAAGGGAGATGCTCCCAGCCCTGGGCCTGGGACTCCTTCCTGGGCTCCTCCCATTTCCTGCTGCTACCTAAGGCCTTTCTGGATTTGTGTAGCGAAAACAGGAGTGTGATCGGGAGGAAGAAAATGGGGTTGAAGACTGGAAAGAATGAATACAGCCTGCCGTGCTGTTGGTGGTGCCCTAAGAAACCTAATAGATTGTGTCCTATGCAATTCACCTCAAGAAAACTTCCTGCAGAGTGCCTGTAGCCTCAGGGAGGGAAGCACTTTCCGGGAGTGGAGCTGCAAAGCCCCGCAGGCAGGGGAGGGAATGGGAGGGAGGAGGCTGGAAGTTACAATCACCCCCTGAGCTTTACAAAATCCTGACACCCAGGCTAGGGCTGGTGACTTAAAGCTGAACCTTCAGGAGTGTAACTCAGGAATCAATGTTTTAAGTCTTTTTTTTTTTTTTTTGGTGGTAAAATATACATAACATAAAATTTACCATTTTAATCATTTTTAAATGTATGTTTAGTGGCATTAAGTACATTCACATTATTATGCAACCATTATCACCATCCATCTCCAGAACTTTTTCATCTTTCCAAATGGAAATTCCATACCATTAAACATCTCATTCCCCCCAACCCCAGCCCCTGGCACTCAACACTCTACTTTCTGTCTTTGTGAATTTGACTACTCTAACTACTTCATATAAGTGGAATCAAAAAATATTTGTACTTTTGTGTTTGGCTTATTTCCTTTAGCATAATGTCTACATGCTATAGCAGGCGTCAGAATTTCATTCATTTTTTAAGGCTGAATAATATTCCATTGTATGTATATACCATATTTTGTTTATCCAGTCTTCCATCAATGGATACTTAGATTGCTTCCATCTTTTGGCTATTGTGTATAATGCCATGAATATTGATACAGATATATCTGTTTGAGTCTCTGCTTTCAATTCTTTTGGGTATATCCCCAGATATGGAATTTCTCTATCATGTAGTAATTCTATGTTTAGTTTTTTTTGAGGAACCACCATAATATTTCCCACAGTGTCTGCACAATTTTACATTCCCACCAGCAATGTACAAGGGTTCAACTTTCTCTACATCCTTACTAAGGCTTGTTCTTTTTCTTTTTAAATTGTTTTTATTGATTGATTTTAGAGAGGCAGGAAAGGGGAGAGAGAAACACTGATTTGTTGTTCCACTTATTTATGTATACCTTGGTTGATTTTTGTACATGCCCTGACCAAGGATCAAACCCACAACCTTAGTATATTGAGATGACACTTTAACCAACTGAGCTACCTGGCTATTTTTTTTCTTAACTACAGCCATACTAATGGGTGTGAAGTAATATTTCATTGTGTTTTTTCCTCATCTATTATCATTTTATTTCAATAGAAAGAAAATGACTGAGGAAGTATAATTAATTTGACATAGATAATTCTGGGCTGAGCATTTCAATATAAGAAGCATTTTAAGGCTATTATTAAAACACGTTGTGGTTTTAACATCAGTGCTTTTAAAAAACTCCCCAGGTGAGCCCGGCTGGCTTGGCTCAGTGGTTGAGTGTCGACCTATGAACCAGGAGGTCATGGTTCAATTCCCGGTCAGGGTATATGCCCAGGTTGTGGGCAGCTGATCAATGATTCTCTTTCATCATTGATGTTTCCATCTCTCACTCCCTCTCCCTTCCTCTCTGAAATACATAAAAATAGATTTAAAAAATAAAAACTCCCCAGGTGATGCAAATTCATGGTCAAAGTTGAGGACCAATGTTTAGGACTTGAAGTCCAGGGAGGAATTTTTTTGCAAAGCCCAGGCGGGGCTGGGTGTGCCCTGTGGAGGCTGCACCTCCCTCCATTTTATGGGAGCTTGGGCCACTCCATGCTCCAGCCCTCTCTGGACAATAGTCTTTTATCTCTAGAGTCAAGACAGTGACTGTCCCTGAGCCATGGGCCACCCCTCTAGAGGTGAAAGAGAAGATCCACCTGCTCCTCCAGAAATCAGAGTTTGTGGAGAAGAGCATGAAGCATTTCTCAGGTAGGCGGGCTTGGGGGAAGATAGAAGGTGCCCACTCACTTCCTCCCAGAGATCCATGTAGCCCAGAGCCCCCGGGCATCCCTTCTCCATCTCTCAGTCTTCTGACTCTGCCTCAGCCTCCTTCTGATCTGTCCTTAGCTGGGGAAATTAACTCTAGTTCTCTTTCTCCTTTAGGAACCCTACGTTCAGAAATGGAAACCTTCAATGGTAAGTACTGTGGTGGTGGTATGTGCTGAGCAGGAGTTATTGTGATATTTCCTTGTACTGTTGATTTCTGGGCATTATTTAGAAGAGAGTGAGAAAAACACCTGTGAGAAAGGTCATGACAGGCCCTCACAGGTTCTGTGCGAAACTCCTTTAGCTGGGTCAACCCATCAGACCAGAGAGGCCCTGGTGCCTGGGAGGAATGGGGTTATATCCAAGCAGAGGAGTCAGGTCCTGGGCATATGGGTTCTTGTCTTTCCTTGTTGTGGGGATCCAGGTGGATTTAGCCCTCTGAGTGGGAATGCTCAGGATTTCCCCCCTCATCTTTTTTTTTCTCTGTAGTTCCAGAACTGATTGATGCTCAGACACATGCCGGTAAGTGCCAGATCAAGGCGAGTGGTCTTGGCCTGATGGATCCCTGTCCATGTTTTCTGGAGGTGGGGTGAACCTGTGGGGATGTTGCCCATTGACTCCCAGCTAGGTATTCTAATTCTCTCTGCAGTTAATGTGGTTCTGGATGCAGAAACTGCCCACCCCAACCTCATCATCTCTGATGACCTGAAGAGTGCTAGACTTGGAAACAAGTGGATCCATATGCCTGACAGTCCAGAAAGATTTGATAGCTGCATTTTTGCCCTGGGCTCTCCAAGCTTCCGCTCTGGCCGTCATTACTGGGAAGTGGAGGTGGGAGACAAGACAGGGTGGGTCCTGGGTATCTGCAAGGCATCCACAAGCAGAAAGGGGAACATGACTCTGTCGCCAGAGAATGGCTACTGGGTGGTGATGATGATGAAGCGAAATGAGTACCAGGCATCCACCTTCCCCCCGACCCGCCTGCGGATGAGGGAGCCCCCCAGGCGTGTGGGCATCTTCCTGGATTACAAGGCTGGAGACATTTCCTTTTACAATGTGACAGCCAAATCGCACATCTACACATTCACCAGCTTCTCTTTCTCTGGGCCCCTTCAAGCTATCTTCAGCCCTGGGACACATGATGGAGGGAAGAACATGGATCCTCTCACCATCTGTCCAGTCGGTGACCAGGGGCCTCACTGAAAGCCCTACACTTTGCATCTCTCTTCCAACTCCCAGCCTTGTACTTTGAACTTATACTCTCGCCAGTTATTATTGAACATACATTGGGTTCTGGGTGCTTTGGGAAATATAATAAATCAGAGAATAGTCCTTGTGTCCTAGGAGCTTATGGAATAGTAGTAGAAATAAGCTAGGTCCTCAAATAATGGTAAACCAAGGGTGAAGAGAACACATATGCTGATGACATGCCATGTTTTTTTCAGAGTAGAAAGTGCATGGCTTAATAAACCCTTGTATGGATTAACACCCTAAGATGCTCCTGCGACAGAGATTCCACCCTCATGTTCCCTCAGTACCCATGGCAAGGATATGTCCCCTCATTTTATTTTCCCCTGTCTTGAGGACTTGTCTAGGGGGAAAAAAATAAGCAAAGTGGTTTGCTATACATTTTTTTGTATCTGGATTAATGAACTGTGGTTCTTAAGAGTATTGGCTGTGCCTGATAAATAAATTGATTAGAAGATTTAATCATAATTCCATTTGCTGTCACTTGATTGATTGCTGTGAGATACCATTTCCCCACTGAACACCATGAAAGAGATGGAGCTACTGTGGTGGGAAAACATTTGACATATATTCTAAGTGTCAAATTTTCTGTCCTAATCTCTGTCTGAAAATCTGTGGGAATATTAGGTGCTTTAGTTCACAGATGTCCCGCTATCATCCCCCATTTAAAGACATGTAAAGAGAAAGGATATAGCGTTGGTGGTATAGTGGTGAGCATAGCTGCCTTCCAAGACCGCACCTCCTCTTTCCACATCTGCACACTAGAGCCAAACTGGACTCCAGTTCTCCATGGTTATGACCAGACCACAAAACACATGCCTTGCTGTCTTCATGGAGCTTGGTTCTATGCAAATAATCTATCTGCTGACACAGTTCACGTGCCCTACTTGTTTAGCTGTTCCCTATGGTTGGTCATTTATTACTCCCAATTATCCCTTACTAATAACCTTTTCACAACCAGCTTTGTATATATTTCCCCCCACCTCCCCAAACACTTATTTTTTTCTCCTGTTATTCCTAAAATGGTTCTAAAATATAAACTATTTGATAACACTTGCTACAGTGGCCAATCCTTCAGAAAGATTAAAAAATGTTTCTGCCCAAAGCAATGTTTGACTTTTTTTTTTTTTTGCTGATTTAACAGAGATGGGGTTTTACCTGTGTTTCATATCATTAATATTTGTTGAGGCACTGAATTTTTCCAAGTGAATTTCTACTCTTTGTTTCCTTCTATAGAAATTATATAGCTCCTTTGACTATTTACTTATAGAATCTAGATACTTAACTATTTTTATTTGTAGTATTTCTGTATAAATATTTTAGATACTAAACATTTGTATATGTAAGATGAAATTTTCCCTGTGTCTGGTGGTTTTTTATTGTTATATAATTCACATATCATACAATTCACCCTTTTAAAGTATATAGTACTTCCTATTCCTACATGCTTGCCTTCTCCCACAACCACATCAAATTACAACTAAATTATACAACCACCCTTAAGAACCATCTGAAGACTAGTTGAACAAAACTCGTACAACTGAGGATATAATAAGAAGTCTCACCAAGATTGGTCGGAGGGCAAAGACATGAAACAGGCTGGTCCCAGCCTGGTCTCAGCTATGGAGGTCCTCCCTGAGGAGCCAGGCGTCCCAGCGCTACACTGGGCACAGACCATACCACCAGTGCCAGGAAAAGGATTCTCCAAAATCAGTGGAGATTCTGTCTGGGTGACACGGAGGGCTGCTGTTGTCCCAGGTATTCCTTTTCAAGGGCCTGTGTACAAACTTACTTGCTGACATACTCACGGCTCTGACTCCAGTTCAGGGACAGCATTCAAAAAATTGCAGGGCGAGACTGGATGAAACTGACTTGTCTGGCTTTTGGACGGCTGGAGGAGCAGCTCTCCCTGGGACTAAACTGCTGCAAGCACCATTGTTCCTTTGTTGAATCCTCCCTGCACACAGCCAGCAGACACAGGCTGACACCAAATCTGAGTTACCATCAAACTCACCCCACACTGTTGATTCCCTGAAACCCACCCTACTTAACTCACACGCCAACCCAAACCTCTTTCAGTGGCTGTTCCTCACAAACTGCCCGTCTGGGCCCACGCTGTGGACTTTCATCAAATCTCTAAAAGGTCCACAAACAAACAGCAGTCGGCCTGGGCATGACCTCTACCTCTGGCTAACTGGCCCAGGACTAGTGGCGGTAGTCCTTGGTCTGCACCAGAGCCTCTCCCAAGTGTTTCCAAGTCCAGCACAGGCACCATCAAACAGATCACTTTGTAGATCACATCACTTGTCCCCAGACCAGGCACAGGTAATGGCTGATCTGGGCCTGCACTGGAGCCCCTCCCAAAAGGCCCCAGAACCAACACACCTGGTGGCTGGCTTCAGATCATACCAGAGCATCACCAAATTAGCTCCATAAATGACACAAACAACCTGTAGATTTGACAGGCACCAGAGCCTCAGTACAGTGACTAACTCTCCACAGAGTCAATCCCCGCACTCTAGCTCATACACTATAGTCACAGCCAGTCCTCACAGCCAGTCCACCTTAGGGTCAATCCCACCACTGACATGTCAATGGCAATCAAAGCTCAACTAGAACAGGAGAGCACACAAAATGATACCAGGAACACCCCTGAAGCACACAGCTCGGGTGAGCAGGGAGTCTTCACCACTGGGCCCCACAGGACACCTACTAGATAAGGTCACCTTACCAACACGGGGAAACATAGATCTACCTAATACATAGAAATAGATACAGGGAGGCAGCCAAAATGAGAAGACAAAGAAATATGTCCCAAATGAAAGAACAGGACAAAACTCCAGAAAAAGAACTAAACAAAATGGAGGCAAGGAATCTACGGAATACAGAGTTCCAAATACTGATTATAATGATGCTCAATGAACTTACACAAGAAGGAGAAACCATTAAAAAGAACCAGTCAGAAATGAATACTAAAATAACTGAAATGAAGACTATATTAGATGAAATCAATAGATTAGATGAAGAAGAAAATCAAATCAGCAATTTGGAAGGCAAGCTAATGAAAAACACCCAATCAGCCCTGGCTGGTGGCTCATTTGGTTGGAACATTATCCCATGCACACAAAATTTGTGGGTTCAATTCTTGGTCAGGACACATATCTAGGTTGTGGGTTCAATCCCCAGTTGGGGCATGTATGGGAGGCAATTGGTCAATGTTTCTCTATCACACATCGATGTTTCTCTCTTTCTCTCTCTCCCTTCCTCTCTCTCTAAAATCAATAAAACATATCGTCAGATGAGGATTAAAAAAAACACCACCCAATCAGAACAGCAAAAAGAAAAAAAGAATTTTTAAAAATGAGGATAGTTTAAGGGACCTCTGGGATACCTTCAAGCACAACAACATTCGCATCATAGGGGTACCACAGGACAAAAGAGAGGGCAAGAGATTGAAAACCTATTTGAAATAGACATACAAGTCCAGGAAGCACAAAGAGTCCCAAACAAGATGAACCCCAAAGAGGCCTGCATCAAGACACATCATAATTTAAATGCCAAAGGTTAAAGACAGAGAGAAAATTAAAAGCAGCAAGAGAAAAACAATTAGTTATCTATAAGAGAGCTCCCATACAATTGTCAGCTACTTCTAAACAGGAACTTTGCAGGCCAAAAGGGACTGCCAAGAAATATTCAAGTGATGAAAAACTGGACCTACAACCAAGATTACTCTACCTAGCAGGGCTACCATTTAGAATCAAAGAAGAGTAAACAGTTTCTCAGAGAAGAAAAACCTAAAGGGATTCATCACCAACAAATGAGCATTAAAGAACTACTAAAGGCCCTTCTTTTTTTTTTTAATAACATATTTTATTGATTCAGAGAGTAAGGGTAAGGGAGAC
>NW_005871120.1:4758500-4764521 GCF_000147115.1 Myotis lucifugus
AAAAAAAAAATTAGGAAAACCTAAAAACACTACTAAAGAACACAGAAGCAGCCCTGACCGGTTTGGCTCAGTGGATAGAGCCTCGGCCTGCATACTGAAAGGTCCCAGGTTCGATTCCAGTCAAGGGCATGTACGTTGGTTGCGGGCACACCCCCAGTAGGGGGTGTGCAGGAGGCAGCTGATTGATGTTTCTCTCTCATCGATGTTTCTAACTCTCTATCTCTCTCCCTTCCTCTCTGTAAAAATCAATAAAATATATTTAAAAAAAAAAAAAAAGAACTCCAGTTCCGGGCAAGTCTCTGGGGACCCAGACTCATACGGAGAGAAACTGGACTGTCTAGCATCGGGCAGAACTCGAGGGTGGCTTTCTCTCAGAGGTTCTTGCAGCGATTACCCCGGGACACTGAGACCCGGGGCGTCTTAGGGCAGGACTGAGGAGCAGCCATAGCTGTTTGCTCCGCCCTGTTGATTCCCTGAGACCCCGCCCCACCCAAGCTACAAGCAGAGGCTTTTGCATATGAATGCCCTGGCCCTTTGCAATCTAAAATTACCTAACTAACTGCACCTGGGTCAGAGAGACCCAGAACATCCAAAAGAAGGCCCAAGATCCCACAGCAGATTGCATTGCTTCACAGCTGGGCCTCATCTGGGCACCTCCAAATTCCAAACAAAGAAGAGGAATCTGCAGATCTCTCCATAGCTCCTGCTGGGTAGCCTCAGGCAGAGGCTAAATTACCACCTCCTTAGAGATCCAAGATCTAGTGTACCCAGTGGTCAGAGTGGACCATCCAGATTATAACTCCACAGATCCATAAGGGACACACTCAGGGGGCAGACTCAGTGAGCACCAAAGCCCCACTGAAGCAAGTCTTGCCCCATAAGGGTGTCTCCAGCACAGAAGTTCTCCCACTGCAGACACAGCTGATTCTCACAGCCAATTGGCCTGGAGGTCAATTCCTCCCAGTGATACCTACAACAATCAAGGCTTAACTAAAACAAGACTGTGCACAAAGCCCACAAAGGGGTGCACCAAGAGTGTATACCTCTGGTAATTGGGAAGGCTGAGCCACTGGGCCCTATAGGACACCTAGCACACAAAGCCACTCTACCAACACAGGGAAGCAGCCAAAATGTGGAGATAAAGAAACAGGTCACAAATGACAGAAATGGAGGAAAGCAAACTACTGGATATAGAGTTCAAAACCACACTTTTAAGGTTTTTCAAGAATGTTCTAGAAACTGCCGATAAATTTAGTAAGACCCTCAATAAGTCCAGTGAGACCGCTGATAAACTTAGTGAGACCCTCAAGAAATCTAGTGAGACCCTCGAGGTTATGAAAAAGGACCAACTAGAAATTAAGCATACACTGACTGAAATAAAGAATATTATACAGAATTCCAACAGCAGACTAGAGGATTGCAAGAATCAAGTCAAAGATTTGAAATACGAAGAAGCAAAAAACACCCAACTGGAAAAGCAAAACGAAAAAAGAATCCAAAATATGAAGATAGTGTAAGGAGCCTCTGGGACAGCTTCAAGCATACCAACATCCAAATTATAGGGGTGTCAGAAGAAGAGAGAGAGCAAGATATTGAAAACCTATTTGAAGAAATAATGACAGAAAACTTCCCCTATCTGGTGAAAGAAATAGACTTACCAGTCCAGGAAGCGCAGAGAACCCCAAACAAAAGGAATCCAAAGAGGACCACACCAAGACACATCATAATTAAAATACCAAGAGCAAAAGACAAAGAGAGAATTTTAAAAGCAGCAAGAGAAAAACAGTCAGTTACCTACAAGGGAGTACCCATATGACTGTCAACTGATTTCTCAACAGAAACTATGCAGGCCAGAAGGGAGTGGCAAGAAATATTCGAAGTGATGAATAGCAAGAACCTACAACCAAGATTACTTTACCGAGCAAAGCTATCATTCAGTATTGAAAGTCAGATAAGAACTTTACAGATAAGAAAAAGCTAAAGGAGTTCATCACCACCAAACCAGTATTATATGAAATGCTGAAAGGTATCCTTTAAGAAGAGGAAGAAGAAGAAAAAGGTAAAGATAAAAATTATGAACAACAAATACACATCTATCAACAAGTGAATCTAAAAATCAAGTGAATAAATAATCTGATGAACAGAATAAACTGGTGAATATAATAGAATCAGGGGCATAGATAGGGAGTGGCCTGACTATTCTCGGGGGCGGGGAAGGGGTGTAGGGGATGCAGGAAGAGACTGGACAAAAATCATACACCTATGGCCCTGGCCGGTTTGGCTCAGTGGATACAGCGTCAGCCTGGGGACTGAATGGTCCCGGGTTCAATTCTGGTCAAGGGCATGTGCCTTGGTTGTGGGTACATCCCCCAGTGGGAGGCGTGCAGGTGGCGGCTGATCGATGTTTCTCTCTCATTGATGTTTCTGACTCTCCTTCCCTCTCCCTTCCTCTCTGTAAAAAGTCAATAAAATATATTTTAAAAGAAAATCGTACACCTATGGATGAGGACAGTGGGGGGTGGGGGGTTAGGGCAGAGGGTGGGGTGGGAACTGGGTGGAGGGGAGCTATGGTGGGAAAAAAGTGGAACAACTGTAATAATCTGAACAATAAAGATTTAATTTAAAAAATACTCAATGGGCAAAAACTAAAAGTATTTCCCTTAAGAACAGGAACAAGACAATGATGCCTGCTTTCACCACTGTTATTCAACATAGTACTGGAAGTCCTAGCCATAGCAGTTAGATAAGAAGAAGAAATAAAAGGCATCCAAATTGGAAAGGAGGAAGTAAAACTGTAATTATTCGAGATATGATATTGTACATAGAAAACCCAAAAGACTCCACAAGAAAATACTAGACTTAATAAATGAATTTGGCAAGGTAGCAGGATACAAAATAAACATCCACAAATCTATGGCATATTTATGTTTTCTTTTTTTTCTGTTTTTGTTATGGCATTTTTATACACCAATAATGAACCCTCAAAAAAAGAAACGAAAAATAGCAATCCCATTTACCATTGCAACAACAACAACAAAATAAGATACCTAGTGATAAACTTAACCAAGGAAGTAAAACTTAACCAAAGAAGTAAAAACAAACAAACAAACAAAAACTATAGGACACTGAAAAAGAAATAGAGGAAGATACAAAGAAATGGGAGCATATACCATGTTCATGGATTGGAAGACTTATTCAAATGTGTATACCATCCAAAGCAATCTACAAATTCAACACAATCCCTATTAAAATACCTATGGCATACTTCACAGTTAGAATAAATACTCCAAAAATTTATATGGAACCATAAAAGAACCCGAATAGCTGCAGCAATCTTGAGAAAGAAGAACGAAGTAGGAGGGATCACAATACCGGATATCAAACTATACTACAAAGCCATTATAACCAAAAAGGCCATGGTACTGGCACAAGAACAGGCATATAGACCAATGGATCAGAACAGAGACCCCAGAAATTGACCCACACTTTTATGGTCAATTAATATTTGACAAAGGAGGCAAGAACATACAGCAGAGTAAAGACAATCTCTTCAACAAATGGTACTGGGAAAACTGGACAGACACATGCAAAAAGATGAAACTAGACCACCAACTTACACCATACACAAGAATAAACTCAAGGTGGATAAAAGACTGAAAAGTAAGGCATGAACCATAAAAACCCTAGAAAATATATGCAGTAAAATTTCAGGCATCTTATGCAGCAAAATGTTTACAGATACATCTCCTAGGGCAAAGGAAACTAAGGAAAATGTGACTACATCAAGATAAAAAGCTTCTGCACAGCAAAAGAAACCACCATCAAATTGAAAAGGAAACCCACTGAATGGGAGAACATATTTGCCAATAATACATCTGATAAGGGATTAATATCCAAAATATATAGAGTATTCATACAACTCAACAACAAAAAAAGACAAACAATCCAATCAAAAAATGGACAGAAGACATTTTGGAGAAATAAACATTTCTCCAAAGAGGACATACAAATGGCCAAAAGACACATGAAAAAATGCTCAAAGTCACTAGTCATCATAGAAATGCAAATTAAAACCACAATGAGATATCACCTCACACCTGTCAATGGCTAGCATAAAAAAATCAACAAACAACAAGTGCCAGCGAGGATGTGGAGAAAAGGGAACACTAGTTCACGGCTGCTGGGAATGCAGGCTGGTGCAACCACTACGAAAAACAGTATAGAGTTTCCTCAAAAAATTAAAAATGGAACTTCCTTTTGACTCAGCGATCCCACTTCTAGAATATATCCTAAACCCCCCAAAACACCAATTGGAAAGAATATATGCACTCCTATGTTCATAGCAGCGTTACTTACAATAGCTAAGATTTGGAAACAGCCCAAGTGCCCATTAGTAGATGAATGGATAAAAAAGCTGTGGGACATTTACACCATGGAATACTATGCAGCTGTAAAAAAGAGGGATTTCTTACCCTTTGGGACAGCAATGATGGACCTGGAAAATATTATGCTAAGTGAAATAAGCCAAACTGAGAAAGACAAATATCACATGATCTCACTTATTTATGGAATCTAATGAACAAAATGAATTGACCAACAAAAAAGACCTGAAACAGGGAGGCATGGAACAGACTGACATACCTCAATGTGGGGTTGCGGGGATGAGAAGAGATAAACCAAAGAACTTATATACTTATAAACATAGCCCATGGACATGGGCAACAGGGTGTTGAGGACCTGGGTGGTAGGTAGGGAGGGAACAGGGGAGAAAAATGGGAGATATCTGTAATATCATCAATAATAAAAAATACATTAAAAAAGATATACTACATAAATACAATGGAATATTACTCAGCCATTAAAGAGAATGACATCTTACCATTTGCAAAAATACAGATGGACTCAGAGGGTATTATGCTAAGTATAAGTCAGACATAGGAAGACAAACACCATATAATTTCACTTATATGTGGAATCTAAAGAACAAAATAATGAACAAAACAGAAACAAGACTCATAGATACAAAGACCAAACTCATGGCTGCCAGATGGGAGAAGGGTTTGGGGGCTAAACAAAAAAGATGAAAGGATTAAGAAGTACAAACTGGCCCTTGCCAGTGTTTCGAGCATCAGCCCACATGCTGAAGGGTCGTGGGTTCGATTCCTGGCCAAGTATGTCCCTGGGTTTTGGGTTTGCTCCCCACCCCCTGTTCAGGGTGTGTGTGGGAGGCAACCAGTTGATGTGTCTCTCTCATATTGGTGTTTTTCTCTCTCTCCTCCTCTTCCCTCCCTTCCACTCTCTCTGAAATGCAATGGGAAAAATATCCTCTGGTGAGAATTAACAACAAGAACAAAAAAGAAGTATAAACTGGCAGTTACAAAATAGTCACCAGGATGCAAAGTACAGTACAGCATAGGGAATATAGTTAGTAATATTGTAATAAATATGTATGCTGCTAGGTAGGTACTAGACTTATTAGGGGGATCACTTTGTAAATTATATAAATGTCTAACCATTATACTGTATACTTGAAACTAATAAGATTGAATGTCAACTGTAATTAAAAATTTTTAATTAAAAAATAAAGTATACATACAACTTAACAAAAGGAAGATAAACAATCCAATCAAAAAATGGACAAAGGACCTAAATAGACACTTTTCAAAAGAGGACATTCAGAAAGCCAAGAGACATATGAAAACATGCTCAAAGTCACTAATCATCCGAGAGATACAAATCAAAACAACAATGAGGTACCATCTCACACCTGTCAGAATGGCTATCATCAACAAATCAACAAATGACAAGTGCTGGAGAGGATGTGGAGAAAAAGGAACACTCGTGCACTGCTGGTGGGAATGCAGACTGGTGCAGCCACTATGGAAGACAGTATGGAGTTTCCTCAAAAAACTAAAAATGGAACTCCCATTTGACCCTGTTATCCCACTTCTAGGAATATATCCCAAGAAACCAGAAACACCAATCAGAAAGGATATGTGCACCCCTATGTTCATAGCAGCA
>NW_005871120.1:4764621-4810155 GCF_000147115.1 Myotis lucifugus
CTGCTGTAAAAAGAAGGAACTCTTACCATTTGCAACGGCATGGATGGAACTGGAGAGCATTATGCTAAGTGAAATAAGCCAGTCAATGAAAGAAAAATACCACATGATCTCACTCATTTATGGATAATAAAGACCATTATAAACTGATGAACAAAAATAGATTCAGAGGCAGAGCAGCATCGAACAGACTATCAAACTACAGCGGGAAGGCTGGGGAGGGTTGGGGGGCAGGAGGCGGGGGTAAGAGATCAACCAAAGGACTTGTATGCATGCATATAAGCATAACCAATGGACATAAGACACTGGGGGATAGGGGAAGCCGGGGGAATGTCAAGAAGGGGAAAAAAGGAGACATATATAATACTCTTTGTAATACTTTAAGCAATAAAACAAAATTTTAAAAAAATAAAGTATACAATTAAGTGGTTTTTGGTACAATTCACAATGTGCACAAAAAATTATCACTAACTCCAGCACATTTCATCACCCCAAAAACAAATCCATTATCAGTAACTTGGTCAATCCATGTTGCAGTGTATTGTCAGTACTTTATTCCTTTTTTATTGCTGAATAATTATAGGGATACTAGAGGCCCGATGCATGAAATTCGTGTAAGAGTAGGCCTTCCTTCCCCCAGCTGTCAGCACCGGCTTCCCTCCAGCCGCCAGCGGGCACCCGGGACCGAGCTTCCCTTGCAGCCCCTGCTTCGTCCCAAAGATATCTGGTCTAATTAGCATATTATGCTTTTATTATTATAGATACTACACCTTGTTTATCCACTCATCAGCCATTAGTTGATACACATCTGGGTTGTTTCTACTTTTCAGCCATTATAAAATAATGCTGCTAGCCCTGCCGGCATGGCTCAGTGGTTGAGCGTCGACCTATGAACCAGGAGATCACTGTTCAATTCCAGTCAGGGCACATGCCCAGGTTGTGGGCTCAATCTCAGTGTGGGGCATGCAGAAGGCATCTGACCAATGATTCTCTTTCATCATTGATGTTTCTATTTCTCCCTCTCCCTTCCCCTCAGAAATCAATAAAAATATATTTTAAAAAATAATGCTGCTATTCATGTACGAGCTTTTATGTGGATATATGTTTTCACTTCTCTTAGGTTTATCCTAGAAACGGAATTGCTGGATCATATGGCAATTCTATATTAAAATGTGAGTGACTGCCAAACTGTTTCCAAAGCGACTAACCAGCTTTTCTTTTTTCTTAAATATATTTTTGATTTCAGAGAGGAAGGGAGAGGAATAGATAGAAACATCAATGATGAGAGAGAATCACTGACCGGCTGCCTCCTACAGCCCCCCTCCCCCACTGGGGATTGAGCCCGCAACCCAGACATGTGTTCTTGACTAGAATCAAACCCGGGACCTTTCAGTCCACAGGCTGATGCTCTAACCACTAAGCCAAACCAGGTAGAGCACTAACAAGCTTTTCAATAGTTAATGACCAGTTAGTTTTCCTGCTCTGTGGAATGACTTCATAGCCTTTGCCTTCATCTTTTGTCAGTTGGTAGGTATTCTTTGTATGTTGGAAATGTCTAATTCTTTATCTGTTTTTTTAAAAAATATATATTTTTATTGATTTCAGAGAGGGAGAGAGAAACATCAATGATGAGAGAGAATCATTGATTGGCTGCCTCCTGCACGCCCCCTACTGGGGATTGAGCCTGCCACCTGGGCATATGCCCTTGATCGGAATCGAACCCAAGACCCTTCAGTACATAGGCCGACACTCTATCCGCTGGGCCAAACCAGCTAGGGCTATCTGCCTTTTTACAATGATTTTCCAGCTTATTTCTTGTTTGACTTAATTAATAGTGGGTATTTTTTTCTGTTTTATCATAAAACTTCGTTTATTATAAACTTGTCTCCATATGTTTACCACAAAATAAATCATTTTATCTTGTGTTGAACTTTCAAATTTTACAATCGGATTCACACTGTCAGCTGATTTACTTTTGCAAACTGAACTAAAATGAATGAAAAATTTTGAACGATGATTACTAATAGTTTTTAAAAACTATGTTATCACAATGGTTTATATTTTATTTCAAGGCATCGCAGTTTCCTGTTTTGCTTCATCATTAAACTTAATGTTCTCTTATGTGTTCTTTTAGTGATTAAATTCCATTTTTTTTGTATGTAGTATAAGTACAGGAGTCTTACTCTTTTTCAGAACAGTTTTTGCTAGCACCATCTATTTTACACTAAGTTGAAATGCTGCCTTTTCATATAGGTTCCCAAATATTCTGATCAATTTTGGCACTTACTATTCTCTTCTACTGTTCTATTTATGTACTCTTAGTTAAAACCATACTGCTTTGATTAAAGGAGGGGTTTTTTTTGTTTTTGTTTTTTTAGTAATTCTGATGTCTGCAAAGGCAGGTAATCTTTATTTTAAAAAAAGTTTGGTGCTACAGTTTTGACACTAGTCTCTCTATAACATATTTTAAACCATGGCTAAGTGAGTCACCTATAGTTAGGGTTAAGAAAAGACATTCAGCCCTAGCCCTGGCTGGTGTGGTTCAGTTGGTTGAGCGTCGACCTATGAACCAGGAGGTCAGGGTTTGATTCCTGGTCAGGGCACATGCCCGGGTTGTGGGCTCGAAGGGCAGGAAGCAACCCATGGATGATTCTTCCTCATCATTGATGTTTCCATCTCTCCCTCTCCCTTCCCCTCTCTGAAGTAAGTAAATAAATAAGTAAATGATAAAGGCATTCATTTACATTCTTACTTTCGTCATCCTGCTGGTGGCCGGTGTTACACAGAGGAATAAGATCATCCCTAGGGTTATTCCAGCCCTGATCAGTGTGTGGGAACAACGCAAAGAGAAAAGACGCTGTTAGGCGTCAGTGAGAAACTGGAATTGAGAGCAGAAACGGCGATGGTCCGAGAACGATTAGGATTCCTTACAAAGTAAGATGTGTTGAAGTGGGCGAGCAGAGGAGAGAAGGGTCGCCAGGCTCTGACCTCCTGGCCGGCCCTGATAGAAGGGGCAGTTGTGAACGGACCCAGGATCTGGTAGGAGCCCTGAACCGCCACTCACTTCCCACCCCCGTAAACCTTTGGCTCACCCTGGATGCTGCACGGCAACTGCGGTGCCGCGAACAAACCTTCCGGTCCCAGAGACAACTCGCTTCCGGTCTAGCCACGGCTCAGCTCCGTCCCACCCGCCGCGCTTGGAGACCTCCCATTGGCTGATTAGAATTGAACTACATTTCCCAGCAGCTCCTAGAGTTAGCCCGTACCTGGAGGGGTGCTAGCCGGTCATGGAGGACTGGAGCTAGCCTTCTGCTTTCCGTCTTCCAGGTAGGGACACAGAGAAAGCGGCTGTCTCCAGTCTGGCCTCCCTCCAGCCCTGTGAGCTCCGCCGGTCTGCTTCGAGCCTCGCCTCAACTGCAGACTGCCCGCTCCGAGTAGGGAGACCAGGTTATCGCACCGGAAACGAGGCACCGGGCGTGACATCACAGATGGTGAGGTGCCCCGACTCCCAGAAGGAACCGCGTCCTGCCGTCTTTCCTAATTGACGTATCGGCGCACCAATAGTCTCGGGCAGATTGTGAGGACACTCCCAAGGGCGAGGGGAGGGCTCGGCTTCTCGCGCCTAGTTTCCCGGTCTCTCCTCGAGCCTGGGTCTCCGGGCTGCCCTCAGCGAGCGCCCAGGGGTGGCAGAGCCTCCGAAAGGTGAGGTGCTCCGCGAGGGCGGGAACCAGGCTGGAGGCAACCTCTGGGGAGCGGATGGTGGCCCGTTGTTGGAGGAGCTTGGCTGGATAGGGAGCCTGGAGCTGGCCCCAGGCAACGCCCCGGCCGGGTTGCGCGCTAAAGGTAGCCCCCGACCGATGGAAGAGGGTCTAGCGTGGGCTAGGACTGGGGGTCCTGCTGGGATGTCCCTTGCCGCCTTCAGCAGAGCGCTCTCCGCATAAAGGGGGCACCTCCGGCGGCCTTGCGTTTTCTTCCCGAGCCACCAGCGGCCCCTCGAAAGGTATCCGAGGGCTCTGCGCTCAGATTCAGGCCAAAGCTGATGGACTTCTATACAAACACCCCTCGGTATTGGCCCCCAGGTTTCCTGTCTTCTAGCCCAGCGGTCGCCAACCTTTCTCGGACCTCGCGGGCCACCGGTTGGCGACCGCTGTTCTAGCCCCATTGCTCCACCAGCATGAGTTAACTACTCCCAGGGGGATTTGCACTTGTATTTCTTAGGGTAATGGCCCTTGGTCTTCTGTCGGCTGCCTTTGCTCCCTTCCATTTGGTCCCTGCAGGTTGGACATCCTCTAGCTCTCATTCTCAGGGTCTTCCTTGCAGGAGAATCCATTTCAGCTATGAATTCCCTGCCCCAGTTTAGCTTTCTTTCCCGACTTAGATCTCCTGTGGTGTCACTACCCAAGCCACTCGGGTAGGACATACCCTGCCTGATCTTGTGGGTAACCGAGGGTACCTCTTGTCTGCAACTTTCTGGCAGGTTTTCTCCAGGGAGAGGTGGCTTTTGAAGCTCTCCCCTAGCGAGTGTGGTGCGTGATTTCAAGGCGCGATGGCTGCAAAAGTGTTTGCGATGCCTCCGAAGCCAAAGCAGTCCTTTATCCTGAGAGTGCCTCCAAACTCCAAGCTAGGCCAAGACCTACTTCAAGATGCTACCA
Source organism: Myotis lucifugus (assembly GCF_000147115.1). Lineage (NCBI taxonomy): Eukaryota > Metazoa > Chordata > Mammalia > Chiroptera > Vespertilionidae > Myotis > Myotis lucifugus. The sequence continues at coordinate 4,769,271 of NW_005871120.1, forward strand.
ACAGGCCCAAGACCATCCACCAGCTGGTTCTGGAGCACTTCCTCACCTTCTTGCCCAAGCCAGGACTCCCCCAGCCCGATCAGAATGCCAAAGAGACCTTGGTGATCATGAAAGATGTGAGCTCAAACTTTCAGAACAGAGGTAAGGACACTTCTGTTTCCCTGGAAGAGAAGCGGGGGGCACTCAGGGGCTGAGCTAGTCTTTCCCTGCTAGTAAGGACTCCCAGTTAGGATGATGAATATTGAGGAAAGTAGTTGATTTTTTTAAAAGTATATTTTATTGATTTTTTTACAAAGAGGGAGGGAGAGGGATAGAGAGTTAGAAACATCGATGAGAGAGAAACATTGATGAGAGAGAAACATCGATCAGCTGCCTCCTGCACACTCCCTACTGGGGATGAGTCTGCAACCAAGGTACATGCCCTTGATTGGAATCGAACCCGGGACCCTTCAGTCTGCAGGCTGACACTCTATCCACTGAGCCAGACCAGTTAGGGCGGAAAGTAGTTGATTTTAATAAGTCAACACGTTGGGGAGAGGGAGTATTCTTCTCAACCTAGAGCTTAAGTGGTTTGCTGGGTGTGGGTAAGGCCATAGAATAAGCAGTGTGCCTCTTTTCCATAGTGTCCATTGTCCATTGGGGGAGGGGAGTAGGCAATATCTTTTTTGTTTTGTTTTTTTTAATCCTCACCCAAGGATATTTTTCCATTGATTTTTTAGAGAGAGGGGAAAAGAGGGGAAGACAGAGAGAAACATTGATGTGAGAGAAACACATCAATTGGTTGCCTCCTGCATGTGCCCTGACCAGGGCCCGTGCCGAGGAGGGAGCCTACAACCGAGGTACGTGCCCTTGACCGGAATTGAACCCCAGACCCTTTGGTCCTCAGGCTGACGCTCTATCCACTGAGCCTAACCAGCTAGGGTGGCAATATCTTTTTAAGATAAATAAATGTGAATGAATGAATGAATTGATTTTAGTTTATGTGGTGTTTTGGAAATTTTGTGCTTGCTATGGGGTTCTTCATACTTTCCCTTCTCCCAACCCCCTCTTTAGTAGTTGTGGGAATTTTAAAAGGTACTTAGGGGAAATCATTCTTTTCATAATGAGGAGACCCTATATAATAGGTTCCAGACACTGTGATTTATGGCTCGATCTCTGACCGGGCTCACAGGACCAGAAAAGGCCATGAGTTGCCTGCCAAAGGAGCGAAGACAACCTGACCTTAGGGTGTGGGTAGGGTCTCCATATTAGACTGACTGACTTTTCCACTAACTGCAGTTTTCTCTTTTCCCAGTGCAACCTGGTCCCCTAGCGAACTTTCTGAGCAAAGAAGGAATCCAGCAGGAACAGGAGACAGTATCTGTGTGCTTGAAAGCTGATTCTGAGGTGGGTATGGTTTCCCACTCATTGTTTGAGTGTATCACCTTCTCTGCTCTTCCTTTTAAATATGTTTTTGTTGATTTTAGAGAGAGAGGAAGGGAGAGGGATGGAGAGATAAAAACATTGATCGGCTTCCTCCTGCGCTCCGCCTACTGGGTGGGGATTCAGCCCACAACCTAGGCATGTGCCCTGATCAGGAATCTAACCAGTGACTTCCTGGTTCATGGGTCGAGTCTCAATGACCGGGCCCCACTGCTCTTGCTATCCCTCCCACCTCAGCCAATCTTTATATAAAAACATATTCTCGAAAGTCAGCAGGGAGAATGGGGCTTGTTCTTCAATTTCTCCTTAGATCTTTTTCTTCTGCTTGTCTTCTGGCTCCTTTCCTGACTGGATGCGTCTCTGAGACTTATAAATCCCTTCCCTTGTCATTGGGTCTCAGTATTTCTTATCAACAGGGCTGTCAAGGAACCTCTGTTACTAAGAGGAAGGGGGGCCTGTTGCTCTTTCAGGATCTGGTGGTTTTTGAGGATTTGAATGTATTTCACTCCCAAGAAGAATGTGTGAACTTGGATCCTATGCAGGAGCCCACCTCAGAGAAGGAAGAAGACAGTATTGGGGAGATGATGTTAATGGGTAAGAAATCAAGTCCCTTGTGTATTCAGATTGAATGCTATGGGAAAATCATGTTCTTCTACTTCATCTCAGACTTTTTCGAGACACCATTCATACCAGCTAAGCACATGCGTTTAATTTTTGTCTTGTCCCATGAGCCAGAGCCTGTTTCAGCTCTGGGTGGCCATTTTCCCTATATCTTGGGGGCAGCAAAGGCAGAAGGTATCTCTCTTGGTAAGCAAGGACTACAGCTGATGTATTAACATCAAGCATTCAAACAGATAGAAAATGTGGGCAGACTTTCTGAATCTATTTTTTAGATCCAGTGCTATTTCCCAACAGGTATATTTTATTTATTTATTTATGTATGTATGTATGTTAATCCTCACCTGAGGATATTTTTCCATTGGTTTTTAGAGAGAGTGGAAGGGAGAGGGAGAGATAGAGAAACATTGGTGTGAAAAGAGACACATCTATTGGTTGCCTCCTGTATGGCCCCGACCAGGGCTGAGGATCAAAGCCCGCAACTACATGCCCTTGACCGAAATCTAACCCAGGACTCTATAGTCCCAGGCCGATATTCTATCCCCTGAGCCAAACCGGCTAGGGCCCAACAGGTATATTTTAAATTTGTGTTTTCATTGGACACATGACACATTGAAGGTCAATAGCTGTGAAACCTACTAGTGTAAAAGAAAATATATCCAACTATTGATGGAAATAATATCTGCTTATTAAGCACTTGTGTACCTATGTGCTAGGCACTAGTCTAAGTACTTTGTATGCATTTATTATCTCTTGTAATTCTCACAACTGTACTGTGGGGTATAGGAGTTATTACCATTTTACAGATGATGAAACAGGAGCAGAGAAAAGCTACTTGCTAAAGGTCACACAGCAGTAGATAGTGAAGCAGAGATTTGGACTCTGGGAATTTAACATCAGACCTTACAGCCTTGACCCAGAGCTGTACTGTCTCCTTGCTGAATGTCTCATAATTTTGTCAGTGTATTTTCTATATGGTTGGTGAAGGGCCCTTCATTTGTACTCATTTTCCAGTAATGGTTAACAGGTATCCTCAGTGATACATATTCACTCATCTGGCAGCAGCTTAACCTTAGAGGTGCTTCAGCTTTTCTCTAGAAGGACACTGTTACTGGAGAGCAAGGGTGAGTCCCGAGAGCCGTGTAAGGCCCGAGAAGTCATTTGGTCTGGCCCTGCCAAGGCAACCGTAGGCGGGACTTGAAATTCAATAAATCTAGGAGCTTTTTTTCATAGCAACATAAATTTATATTAAGTGAATCATATTAAGCAAATGATGTTGTAAATATCCAAATGGCCCTTGGCAGATAAAAGGTTCCCCACCTCTGTCATAGAGTCAGGGGCCTTCAAAAATCATTTTGCTGAGTGCCTAATACTTTTACTTGATTTCAGGGCTGTTTGTTCTGAGGCTGAAGTTGAGCAGAGAGTAGGTGTGCGTTGCCTAGGGTGACAAAAATCCATGACTATTAAACTCTGGTTTTCTTACACATATGGTCAGGGTAGTGGGCCAGGTTAATTTCCTACAGATTGTTCTGTTTTCTTTATTTTAGGAAAAAGTATAAGCAGATAAGATTTATTATATGCTGCCGAAGCCGGTTTGGCTCAGTGGATGGAGCGTCGGCCTGCGGGCTGGGGGGTCCCGGGTTCGATTCCGGTCAGGGGCACGTGCGTTGGTTGCGGGCGCATCCCCAGTGGGGGATGTGCAGGAGGCGGCTGGTCGATGTTTCTCTCTCATCGATGTTTCTGGCTCTCTGTCCCTCTCCCTTCCTCTCTGTGAAAAATCAATGAAATATCTTTAAAAAAAAAAAAAGATTTATTATATGAGTTTTTCCTGACTCTTGGGCAAAGCTAGCATTTATTTTGGGTGACAGGTTGGTGGTTATGTTGCCAACACCAGGAATACTTTGGCCATGCACCTTGAGGCCTAGAGACCCAATGCTCACTCTCCCCTCCCTTGACTACGTAAGCTTGGAGTCAAACAATAAATAGCAAAGATATACATATGATTTTTAAAAACATTTAAGTCACCCTGGCCAATGTTTCTCAGTGGTTAGAGCATCAGCCACGCACTGAAGGGTCTTGGGTTTGAGCCCCGTTCAAGGGCACGGACCTGAGTTACAGGTTCAGTTCCAGACCCTGTCAGGGCACATGCGGGAGGGAGCCAATCGATGTCTCTCTCTCACATCAGTTTCTCTCCTTTCTCTCCCTGTCCCCCTCCCTTCAACTCTGTCTAAAAAAAAAAAAGAAAGAAAGAAAAAAAAGAAAATGCTTAAGTCGTTCACCAATATTTAGTAAATGCCCCTTATTTTTTTTCCTCAGGTAGGGTTGTGTTCTGGAGTTGATTAAAAAGATACATATTACTCCAGTCCTGCCTTCCAGGACTTTCCAATTTGTTTTGTAAGATAAGTCATTCACATAAAAAGATAAGCAGTGTGAAACCATTATAACTATAGGAGATGACAAGGTTGAGATAGGATTTGGACCCAGGAGCAGAGTTTGGAAGAAGATGGGTTGTATTTCCATAGCAGGAAATAAAATGAGATTATCCTCTGGGCACTTGGACATTGGGGATTGGGGGTCAGATGTAGACGTAGAGATTTGGGAGTCATCAGCATACAGTTAGAAATTGTAGCATTTGGTCAATTTGCAAAGGGAAAAGTGCAAGGGAATGAACGGGGGCGGGGGCAGGAATCAAAGAAGAGTTGTCAATAGAGGAGAATAGAATGTGTGTCTCTATCCAAGTGAACATGAAAACAAATGTAGAACACTTAAATTCTCAGTGAGATCTTATAGTTAAGTTATATCTACTTCTACTGTGGTAAGAGAACATATTTTTACAAGATTGATGCAAACTGACTCTATTCCCTGCAACAAAGAAAAACTCAGTGGATTCCAGAGTAGAAATAACACAATAGGATCTACCCAGTACAACTAGAAATTAATAATGAAATCAGGGGGAAAAGTTCCACTTGGAAATTTTAAAAACTATTAAATTACCTGAGTCAAAGGGGAAATACAAGTTAAAGTTACATAATTTTTCCAGAAAACAATGTGTCACAATCTATAGTATATAGCAGTGATGGCGAACTTGTGACACGCGTGTCAGAGGTGACACGCGAACTCATTTTTTTGGTTGATTTTTGTTAAATGGCATTTAAATATATAAAGTAAACATCAAAAATATAAATCTTTGTTTTACTATGGTTGCAAATATCAAAAAATTTCTATATGTGACACGGCACCAGAGTTAAGTTAGGGTTTTTGAAAATGCTGACACGTCGAGCTCAAAAGGTTCGCCATCAGTGGTATATAGCCTAAAGTGGTACTCAAAAGAATGTTTATGGCTGTAAAAACATGTAAAAAAAAATAAAGTAATTAAGCCTATGACTCAGAGTTAGGAAAACAACAAGATAAAGGAAAACAAAGTATTAATAAATACTAAATTAGAAATCAGTAAGTTAAAAAATAGAATAAGAAAGATTTTAAAAAATAAACTAATTTATCTGAACAAATTGAAATTTTCAAAAACTAGCCCCCCATCAAAGAAAAAGGACCAGTTTCACAGAAAATTCTTGTGAATTCTTAAAAGCTAGACAATTCAAATGCTATGAAAAATTCGAGTACAGAAAAAAAGTGTTCAAATTATTTTTATGAAATTAGTGTAACAAAGATACCACAGCCTGATAAAAACTGCTGTGACCAGCCCTACCTGGTGTTCAGTGGTTACAGCATCAGCCCTGGGACTGAAGGGTCACATGTTTGATTTCCAGTCAAGGGCAGGTACCTTGGTTGCCGGTTCGATCCCAGGTTTGGGCGTGTGTGGGAGGCAATCAATGTGTGTCTCTTTTTCTCTCCCTCTCTCCTCCCTTCCTTCCACTGTGTCTAAAATCAGTGCAAAAAATATCCTCAGGTGAGGATTTTTAAAAATAATAATAAATTTTTTAAAATCTGCTATGACCAAATAAGATTTATTCCAGGAATGCAAAACTGATTTAATACTAGAAAGTCTGTTAATATATTCCATCTTATAATGAAGAAAAAAATCCAAGATCATTTTCATAGCTACTGAAAAGGTATTTGACTAAATACAAACCCCTGCTTCATAAGAATACTTAACAAAGTAGTACTTAGTGACTGCATCCTTAATAAGGTACTTATCTTTTCAGCCAGCATCACCTTAACAGGAAATACTGGGAAGCATTCCCACTAAAATTAGGAATACAACAATGAAGCCCACTCTCACTATTTCTGTATTTAATATTGTGTTGTGGGTATTTGGCCAGTGTAGTTAAATGAGAAAGAAGTTAGGTGTAAAACAATTTTAAGAGAAAGATAAAGGTACATCTGTTTACATCCGTTATAATTGTGTAGCTGGAAAACTCTAGAGAATGTCTGAAAACTTAGCAAATACAAGAGCATTCAGTACAGCATTGGAATGTAAAATATTACAGTATATGGAAATCATTAGCTTTCCTATGCAAACATAATCATATAGAAGATATAGGGACAAAAAAGATTAAACACCTAGAAATAAACTTAAGAAATGTGCAAAAATTATTAGGAAAACCTTAAAACACTTCTAAAGGACACAGAAGCAGATTTGAATGAATGAAAAGAAACATCATGTTCTTAGGTGGGAAGATTTAATGTATAAAGGTCAGTTCTCCCCAAGTTGATTTATGAATTCAATGTAATCTCATTAACAATACCTATAGGATCCCTCCCACCTCACCCCCACCTCCTACAATTGGACAATCTGATACCAAATTCAAATGGATTTGAAAGTCTTGAAAGAAAAGATCAATAAATTACATAAAAATGAAAAAATATATCTGTAAGTTTTAAAAGGCAACAAGTTGGAAATATTTATAACTCAGACAAAAGCTTAATCTTCCTAATTTATAAACAGTTTCTAGAAGTAGGGAAGAGAAAATTCAACAGATTAACATAAAAATACAAATTACCTTTAAATACATGAAAATATGTCCAGTCCTACTCATAATTAGAAATACAAATTAAACCTCTACTGTGTTACCATTTTTAAAATACGTATTTCTTGATTTCAGAGAGGAAGGGAGAGGGAGAGAGAGATAGAAGCATCAATGATGAGAGAGAATCATTGATTGCCTGCCTCCTGCATGCCCCCTGATTGCGATCAAGCCTGCAAGCCAGGCATGTGCCCCTGATTGGAATCAAACCCGGGACCCTTTAGTTTTCATGCCGACACACTGTCCACCGAGCCAAATTAGCTAGGGGCTGAGTTACCATTGGTTAAAATCTGATTTACATAAATCAGTACTGTAGCAACACTTCGGTAGTATGGTTGTTGGGAGAGCTGTATTGCTGGTAGGTATACGGAATAGTACAGTCCTTATGTATGGGAATCTGTAATTACCCATGTTACAGATGCATTAACTCTTTGATCCAGCAGTCCCACTTCTGGGAATCTGACCTACAGGTAACAGCAACAGTACATATTCAAAATGATGTAGTTTTTCATTGTGGTGTTGTTTCTAAAAACACATGGTTGAAAACAATCCAGGTGTCTCTGCAGGGTTGATTATGAAATGTCCACACATCATATTGTGATAATCTCTATATACTGGAATATAGTGATTGAAATAAAATAAGCAGAAATATATAGTATACTACCTTTTATATAAGAAAGGGGGAGAAAAAGAAAATGTATTGTCTAAAGAAACAATGGAAGACTAAAAAGAAACTAATAAAAACTGGTACCACTCAGAGATGAATAGAATGGATGGGGACAGGGATTGGATTAAGACTTCTCATTGCAGCCCTAACCGGTTTGGCTCAGTGGATAGAGCATCGGCCTGTGGACTCAAGGGTCCCAGGTTCGATTCTGGTCAAGGGCATGTACCTTGGTTGCGGGCATATCCTCAGTAGGGGGTGTGCAGAAGGCAGCTGATCGATGTTTCTCATCTCATCGATGTTTCTAACTCTATCCCTCTCCCTTCCTCTCTGTTAAAAAAAAAAAAAAAAAAAAAATCAATAAAAAAATATATATATTAAAAAAAAGAACCTTGTTTAAAAAAAACAACTTCTCATTGCATACTTTTTCATATGTTTTGATTTTTGAGCAATATAAATATATTAGCTACTAAAATTTTTTAATTTTAAAAGTTAGTACATTAAAGAAAAATCATGAATGTCCATAAATTGTCCTCAAAACAGCCCTTTAATATAACCATTTATAATCATTCATAAAACATTGACGGTAATTCCTTAAAACAGAACAAAACCTGCTTTCACAATATCATTAACTAGGTTTTCTAAAACAAGAAAAGAAAAAAGGGTTAAAAAGAATAAATCTTGCCCTAACCTGTTTGGCTCAGTGGATAGAGCGTCAGCCTGCGGACTGAAAGGTCCCAGGTTCGATTCCAGTCAAGGGCATGTACCTTGGTTTCGGGCACATCCCCAGTAGGGGATGTGCAAGAGGCAGCTGATCGATGTTTCTCTCTCATCGATGTTTCTAACTCTTTATCCTTCTCCCTTCCTCTCTGTAAAAAATCAATAAAATATATTTTTAAAAAAAAGAATAAATTTTGCCCAGCTGTGGTAACTCTGGATTGATCATTGTCCCATGGACCAAGAGGCCCTGGGTTTGATTCCCAGTCAGGGTACATGCCCGGATTGCGGGCTCGATCCCCAATAGGGGGCGTGCAAGAGGCAGCCAATCAATGACTCTTTTTCATCATTGATGTTTCTATCTCCCTATCCCTTCCTCTCTGAAATCAATAAAAATATAAAAAAGAAGAAGAAATATTGGAAAGGGAAGGAACCCTTTTTGTACTTAGTACAAACCCCGATTTGTACTTACAAAATCTAAAAGAATTGACTAAAATTTATATTAAATAGTTTAAAGTAGGTAGAAAACAATGAAACCTCTCATTCAGAGTGACTATAAAATAGAAGTAAACTAGAAATGCTTTGTTGGTAAATATAAAAAAAAGATTGTTAAATATTGGAGAGACACAGGTGTAAATGGGAAAATTAAAATGTAAAGATAACTGCCCTCCAAATTTATTTATACTGTATTTAGATTCATGTTCTGGCTGCTTTTACCAATTTCAGACATATTATAAACAAAAGTGTGATATTAAACTCCAAATGGGGGTGCTTGTGGTGGGGCTGCAGGGGATCCTGCAGGAAGCAGCAGGGCAGTGGGGTCTGGGGAAGACAAGTACGACTACCTATTCAGAGTGGTGCTCATCGGGGACTCCAGGGTGGAGAAGAGCTACCTGCTGTCTGTCTTGCTTCACCTACAAGTTCAACCTGGAGAGCAAGAGCACCATTGGCGTGGAGTTTGCCACCCACAGCATCCAGGTGGATAGCAAGACTATAGGCGCAGATTTGTGACACCACAGCCAGAGCACTACCTCACCATCGCCTCCACCTACTACTGGTGCAGTGGGCACGCTGCTATGACATTGCCAAGCCCCTGACATAGAGAACGTCAAGCACTGGCTGAAGGAGCTATGGGAACATACCGACAGCATCTTCATTATATTGCTGGTGGGCAACAATAGCAACCTATGCCACCCGAGGGCTGTGCCCACTGATGAGGCCTGTGCTTTTGCAGAGAACAACTTGTCCTTCATTGAGCTCAGCCTTGGACTTCACCGGTGTAGAGGAAGCTTTCAAGAACATCATCAAAGAGATCTACCACATTATATCACAAAAACAGATTGGAAATCGTGCAGCCCATTAGTCCCTAGGCAACAATGTGGTGGACATCAGCATGCCGCCTGCTACCAACAGACAGAAACTGAGCGGACTGCAGTGCCTTTAACCACGCACACCTCGTCCATGTGTGCATGCACATCCTTGTCCTCTGCTCACCCCTCACCATGATGTCCTACACGATCCCACCCTCCTATTGAGCTCAGCTGGGGCTTAAGAAGGAGTCCAGCAGCACCTCCTGTCTCCCCTCTCCCCACCCCAGGAAAGCTCAAAGCCCTGGCTGCTACACCTGCTCTTCTTGGGTCCCAGTGGACCTCTGGATGGGGCTGGAAGGGTGGCAGGATGGGCAAGGCCAGCCAGCGGCAAGAGGATGGGCACACTGATCAGGCTTCAGTTTTCCACAGCAGACTCCAGGGAGCAATTACTTCCCTCACTCTCTCACCAGTTGTCCCAGCTGGCCCTGGTCCCCACCCAGAATCCCATCTGGGCCAAAGCCTGAAGAGCAACTAAGGTGGGGTGGGACAGACACAGGCTCCTACTGGCACTCCCCACATACAGCCAGCACTGGCACATGCCTTTTGACCTCGGCCTCTCCTAAGCCTGTGTGAATCCAGCCCCTGCCTGTAGATTTGTGCTGGGAGAAGGACCCCCTCCCCTTCTCTGTGCCCTTTTCTCTTGTTTCCTTGTCTGGTCAGGACCCTGTTTGCAGGTGAAGCATATCTGTGTTTTCTATATACAACCACTCTTGTAGCCCTTGGTTTTTTGTTACTGAAGAGAAACACAAATCTTTATACAATTTGTAAGATTAATGCCAAAAACAACAACAAAACTCCAAATATATGAGTTAACTGTAAAAAGAAGTAATTAAAAAATGGCCAGAAAACACAATAGAAATTGATCAAATTTTGAAAACTTATTTTTTTCCTCATTTTAAGTTGAGTTATTCTAGAGGAAGACTTCAATTTAAAACATTTCATCACCTTTTTAAAAAACATGCAAGCTGCAGATTTAACTCAATTTATTGAAAACACGTTAACAATATTGAATATAATTAACAATGTCTTAGTTTTCCCAACCTATTGTGAGTATATTCAGCTAAAGAAGATGCATGCAAATGGAAAAGAGGTATAACTAATAGTTACTTGATTAGTGTTAGAAAAGTCTTTTTTATATATTTCCCAAAAAATTTAAAAATTGATGTCTCTACTGATGGGTAAACAAATCTTTTCATAATTCAGGATGCTTTTCACTTCTGTGCTTTCAACAAAATTGAGGAGGATCCAATTGAGTTGTGAGCTGATTGGTCACAAAAATAATACTTGAAATGTGGCACTGTGGGTTTGGCATGTAAAGTGGAAATAGTTCAAAGAATTGAATGACATCCTTTCATAGTAAAATTTGCGTCAATTTCATCTATTTATATATGAACAAAGATTCTCAGAGCTCACTAAAAAAAGAGATTAGAATTGATCCTGAACCCAATCTCAGCAATAATTATTCACCCACAAAAACATGAAATAAAATTTTTAAATCCTCCATTTCATTAACAGAATTTCCAATTTTTCTTTTTATGTTTAAAATTTACAGTATTTATGTCTTTTGATAAGCTATATAGTATTAATAATAATAGTAGTAATTCAATCCAAAAGGAAAAATTTTAACTCGAAGGATGAAATTATATCAGTAAGAGATTTTCAAATATAAGAATAGTTTACATGAAAATATTCTGTGACAAAGGTGGAATGTGTAAGGAGAAAGAACGCTATAACATTTCTGAGTGTTGAAGATCAGCTTGATGATGGATAATATTGCGTATCAGTAGCTTTGTTATTTTCTTTAGATACATTATTCCATTATTTTAAACTGTCAATATTTATAATACACCAGATATAAACTGATTGCAACTATTTTATTTTATTATTTTTTAAATATATTTTTTATTAATTTGAGAGGAAGGGAGAGGGAGAGAGAAAAAGAAACATAAATGATGAGAGAGAATCATTGATTGGCTGTCTCCTCCACGCCCTCTACCAGGAATCCAACCCTGACCTCCTGGTTCATAGGTCAAAGCTCAACCACTGAGACACACTGACCAGCTAGTTGCAACTATTTAAATTTAAAGGAACTTAGATAAGAAGTTAAATATATATGGGTATATATATCGAAATATATATATATATGTCATCAATAGTCATTGACAAAGATTTAGAATTTATAATATATAAAATTTCTTTGAATTTATAAAAGTTTTAGCCCAACAGTTTGTAATAAAGTACAAAATAAAGCTACAATGAGAAACCATTATACTTAGTAAATATTTTACATGGTATTTAGTACTGGCAAGATTAGCTTAAGTTGTTACACATAATTGATATTGTTGTATTGAAATTGCTGTAGCTTCTATGGAAGGCATTTTGGCAGTTCATATCAAGACCTGTGATAAAAATTGGCATATGCTTTACCCAGCATTTTCATTATCCTAAGGAAATAAATAAAAGGAATAATTAAATAGAACAAATACATTAGTGTGTGAAATTACTAAATCCAGTAGAGATTCACATTCTAGCTTTTGGGTCAGCCACATATCTCAATAGTTGATTGTTTTGTTTTGTTTTGTTTTAAATTGATTTCAGAGAGGAAAGAAAAGGGAGAGCGAGCTAGAAACATTGATAAGACAGAATAATTGATCAGCTGTCTCCTGTATGCCCCACACGGGATTGAGCCCACAACCCGGGCATGTGCCCTGACAGGGAATCGAACCTTGATCTCCAGGTTCATAGGTCGATGCTCAACTGCTGAGGCCTAAGCAGTTGATTTAACCTTTTTACTTTATTCTCAGTAAGTTGGCCAGAGTTTAGGGGTCCCTTGTCACCCAATCTGTTTACAGCATACTGTTTTTCACTTTGCTACCTAGTCATTATAATCTTATTTACAGTTTTTTTGGAACTATAATACAAATACAGAAAAGTATACAAGTAAGTGTATAACTCAAATTTTCACAAAATTTACATTTATCTAACTATCACCCAAAATTGACTTTCTACCACTGCAGAAATTCCTATTGTGCCTCACCCAGTTACTATTACTACTTCCTTCTTCTCCCCAAAATGCCACTGTTGACTTCTACCATAGTTTTATCAGTTGTAGTAATCACTTTGATTCCCAACTAATAATCTATTGTGTGAATATATGACATCTTCTCTATTTTGAGGTATTTTAATTGTTTACGGTTTTTTACTATATAGGACATTTTAGTGAGAAATATGCTAATTAACCAGGACACTATAACGGGTAGACCGAACAGGAGGAGGTTGTGTGCGCAGCGTCCAGGGCAGGGTGGCAGGGGCGGCAGGGGCCTCCGCGTGCCTGCCCTGGGGGAGGGCCTGATCAGCAGTGGCCGCAGCTGCTTCAAGGGCGGTAGAGGGAGGCAGGGCCAGACCGGAGGGTGGGCGGCGCGGTGCGATTTCGAATCGTGCGCTGGGCTCCTAGTAATATAATAGTTAATGTAGTGAGAACCTAGAAGTAAGTCATCTTACCGTTCACTTACTAGCCTAAAGATTACGAGTGGTATCCTTTAGTATTTATGTCCTTCATCCCCTGGTACTTAGCTCAATGCTTTACACATATAAGCTCAATATGAACTCATTGAGTACACGTATAGTCTCACTCATTTCATTTTTTCTTTCACGTAAAAAGACTACTGTGTGCTTATATTATGGGGTATGGAAAGATTTATTAGTCCTGTATCCCACCCTTCATAAGAGTATAAAAGGAATGTTGGTGGCAATTATCTGCCAGTCCTCAGATTTGTGACTTTTAAGGTTATTTAATGAAAAATCAAACTTGTTTTTTTCCCCTCCTGGTATCATATCCCTCAAAAGTTATTAAATTCTCTTTTTTTGTTTCAGCAGTCAATGATAGTAATCCTGAGGGTGAAGATCATATAGAAGATTCTTCAGATTGTGATGAAATGGATTGTTTTGTGGTCTCTGAGCAACCTCTAGATTGCCATAAAGAAAAAACACTAAATACATCCATTTCAAATGAAAGGAAAATGAGAGATCTTTTAATTACCATTGAAAATGATACTCCACTAGAGGAACTCTCAAAATTTGTGGATATCAATATTACTGCACTTAACCGAAATCGGAGATCAAGAAGATGGTACACTTGTCCACTGTGTGGGAGACAGTTTAATGAAAGTTCTTACCTTATTTCCCACCAGAGGACTCATACTGGAGAAAAACCCTATGACTGTAGTCACTGTGGGAAAAGCTTCAATCATAAAACAAACCTTAATAAACATGAGCGAATCCATACAGGAGAGAAACCTTACTCATGTTCAAAATGTGGAAAAAATTTTCGTCAAAATTCTCATCGTAGTCGCCACGAAGGAATCCATGTAAGGAAGAAGGTATTTAAATGTCCAGAATGTGGGAAAACCTTCCCAGAAAACAAAGAATTTGTGCTTCATCTGCAGAGTCATGTGGTTGAGAGGCCTTATGGTTGCAAAAAATGTGGGAGAAGATTTGGTCGGCTGTCAAACTGTACCCGGCATGAAAAAACCCACTCAGCATGTAAGACCCGAAAGCAGAAGTGTGATCGGGAAAGGTCCGATGGTCCTGCCTCAACCTGAAATGTTTCATAAGGAATTCTGAATTCCCAGGCTATCTGTAAAGATACAGATATATGAGACCCTCATAATAGCCCAAATTATAGCCTATCTTGGCTAAACCTCAAATTTTTAGAAAATTCACAGGGAAGAAAATGTCCTCAAGATCTATACCTCATCTAGCAGCCAAGCTTTTGAGACTAAGGAGCTTTCCTTTGTGAGCTTATACTACAATGTACAGGTCACATCTTTTTCCCATGAAAAACTTCAAATATGAGTCTGGAGGTTGTTTACCTGCAAAGTGAACAGAGTAACTCTTGTGTACTGAAAGTATATCTTCTTTTACACACTTGAGAAGATAGAATGCAAAGATCCTTTCTGGACTGGTATTCTGAAAGACCCAAACTACTGATTGTTAAGCCAACAGCTTATATTCGTGTAACCCTCTAAGAACACCCTTCAAAGCTTGAGTGTTGAAAGGGATTGTTTTGCTTTGGAATATAGGAAAATATAGCAATTGAATATCAAAGGCTTATTGTTATTTGTGATCTGTCAGTTGTTTGCAATTTATGGGGAAAAGTGACTTTTATAAAAATCCTTTTCACAATGTAATTTTAAAATGTCTACTCCTCTTACTGTTCTTGTTCAGCTCGCAATTGCTCAAACAGCTCTTTGATGCCTTTCACTTGCCACAAAAGAAGTTTGGATTGCTCAGATCCAGCCACCCAACTCCACTATTGGAAAAGCTCTTCAGAATCATGTTCCTCTGCTGAGCCAAGAAGACTTACTAGGAAGGAATCCCAAGAGCCTGAAAAGGAGGAGGAACACATTGGCTTGGATCCATGGTTACTCAATAACCTTACCATATGCTTAATTCCCCTCTAAGCAGTTATCAGGCCTTTGGCAATGAGTGGTCACTACCTCACAAGCAAAGTGTTTTATTTGTAGAAATTATGTCACATTGGTTAGGTCACATTGTCCCTCAAGAGACAGGATTCCTGTGTCTTCACTGTTGTAGATATTTGTTCTCTTTGGCCTGATATCAGACTTTCCTGACTTGCTTTCCCAAAGCAAGGCCAGCGGTGCCTTCATGGGACCGATCCTATGGTGTGTGAGTTTAAGGATTCTTGTTCAGTTTTGCTCTTTTTGGTTTTCCTAAATTTTTACATTGGTATTTTGATTGGAATAAATTAATCCTCTAAGCTCTATGGGAAAATTTGTTTACAAATTTTGTTTCCCAACCAGAAACATGCCTTTTCACTTAGAGTACTAGAGGCCCAGTGAACAAAATTCATGCACTCCAGGTGGGGTCCCTCAGCCTGGCCTGCGTCCTCTTGCAGTCCAGGAGCCCTCAGGGGATGTCTAACTGACAGCTTAGGCCTGCAGGGAGCTCCTGCCACCGCTGCTATCCTTGCCAGCCATGAGCCTAGCTTCTGGCTGAGCATCGCTCTCCCTGTAGGAGTGCACTAGCCACCAGGGGGCAGCTCCTGCGTTGAGCGTCTGCCCCCTGGTGGTCAGTGTGCATCATAGTGACCAGTCATTCTGCCATCGGGCTGAAACTGGCTCTCCAACATCCCCTGAGGGGTCCCAGATTGCAAGAGGGTGCAGGCCAGGCCGAGGGACGCAGGAGGTTGGTCAGCCGGGGAGGAATCACAAGAGGGCTCCAGGGCTTGTCCAGCTCATCTCGCTCAGTCCCAATCGGTCAGACCTCAGCAGCAAGCTAACCTACCAGTCGGAGCATCTGCCCCCTGGTGCTCAGTGCATGTCATAGTGAGCAGTTGAGCAGCCTTAGCATATCATTAGCATATTACGCTTTGATTGGCTGAAAGCTGGCTGGACGACTGAACACTTAGCATATTAGGCTTTTATTATATAGGATTCCCGAGTACGTTTTTCTCAATTTGTATTGTAAATAGTTTTTTATTATATTTTTGTAGTTATTGCTCTTATATAGGAAAGTTATTTTTAATTACATATTTGTGAAACTAGCCACGTCACTGAATGTTCTTAATTTTCAGTAATTTCTCAGTTCTATTACGTTTTGTGGTTAAAAATTATACCATCTACAAGTATTGGTAGTAGTTTTGTTTCATCTTTTCTGCCTATTGCTCCTTTCTTGTTATTTTTTTAAACATGTAGCTCTAAGCTTTGTTTTGGTACAAAACATTTTATGATACAGTACAATCCTGAGTCCTAATTAAAAGACAGTAACAGCCCTAACCGGTTTGGCTCAGTGGATAGAGCATCGGCCTGCAGACTGAAGGGTCCCAGGTTCGATTCTGGCCAAGGGCATGTACCTTGGTTGCGGGCACATCCCCAGTAGGGGGTGTGAGGAGGCAGCTGATCGATGTTTCTCACTCATCGATGTTTCTAACTCTATTCCTCTCCCTTCCTCTCTGTTAAAAATCAATAAAATATATTTAAAAAAATAATAATAAAAGACAGTAACAGCCCAGCCGGTATGGCTCAGTGATTGAGCATTGACCCATGAACTGGGAGGTCACAGTTCTATTCCCCTGGTCAGGCTCATGCCTGGATTTCAGGCTTGATCCCCAATAGGGGGCATGCAGGAGGCAGCCAATCAGTGATTCTTATCATTGATATTTCTATCCTCTCTCCCTCTCTCTGAATTCAATAAAAACATTAAGAATAAATAACAAAAACCAACACTTAAAGGACCACAGAACAGTTGTCTTTTATCGATTTGTATTTCAAGCTTACAGTACCCATTAACACCAGCAACAAAACTGGCTGCCAATGTTATTCTCCTATTCCTCCAGAATTACTGACTGGGTCCACCAGTTATTGGCACCAGAGGACTGGCTCGCACACCTGGAGTACTTAAAGGCTGCCATGCAGGGCAGTGATGAGAAGTGTCAGGCCATCTGGTCCTCAAGGCCTGTGGATGGGTGATGCCCTGTCGTAGGGTTGAGTGGCAGCCATATCTGAGTCTCCATTAGCCTGAAACACACTTTGTTCCACCCTTGGGATTCCCTGAGATCTCACCCCATTCAATTTGCAGCTCCACCCAAGCTGTTTGCAGCAGCTTTTTCAAATGAATGGCCTGTTTTGGCTCAGGCTTCAGACTTTGCTAAAATCAAACAAGTTGCAAATGGTGACAGCATGCCCCAAACCTATCAATAAAAGACCCAGCACTAGCACCAGCCTGCCTTGCTTCACAGCTGAGCCTACCTCCAAGCCCAATACAAATAACAAATAGCAGTCACCTGCAGATCCCTATGTAGCTCCTGCCAGGTGGCCCCAGGGAGTGGCTGACTTTGCACCTCCCTGGAGGCCCTAGAGCCAGTGCACTCAGTGGACAGTTTCAGACCATAGCAGATTACAACTCTACACATTCACAAGCAACACACTCAAGAGGCAGACTCTGAGCACCAAAGCCCCACTGAAGCAAGTCCTGCTCCATAGGGGTGTTTCCTGTATAGCAGCTCCCCTACTGTAGTCACGGCTGGTCCTCACAGGCAATTGGCCTGGAGGTCAATTTCTCCCAATGATGCCAATAGCAATCAAGGCTCAACTACAAGACTGTGCACACAGCCCACACAGGGGTGCACCTAGAGTGCCCAGCTCAGATGACTGGGGAGGCTGAGCCACTGGGCCCTACAGGACACCTACTACACAAGGCCACTCTCCCAATCCCAGGAGACATAAAGCTCTACCTAATACATAGAAACAAACACAGGGAAGCAGCCAAAATGCGGAGACAAAGAAACATGTCACAAATGAAAGAAATGGAAGCAAGCAAACTACTGGATACAGAATTCAAAACCATGGTTATAAGGTTACTCAAGGATCTTCATGAGACTTTCAAGGCTCTTAGTCAGAATGTCAAAGACATGAAAAAGAACCAGTCCAAAATTAAGCATACACTAACTGAAATAACCGTTTTCAGGGATTCAACAGTAGAGGATTCCAAGAATCAAATCAACGATTTGTATATGAGGGAGCAGAAAGCACCCAATCAGAAGAGCAAAAAAGAAAGAATCCAAAAATATGAAGATAGTGTAAGGAGCCTCTGGACAACTTCAAGCATATCAACATTAGCATTATGGGAGTGCCAGAAGGAAAGAGAGTGCAAGATATTGAAAACCTATTTGAAGAAATAATGACAGAAAACTTCCCCTACCTGGTGAAAGAAATAGATTTAGAAGTTTAGGAAGCACAGAGAGTCCCAAACAAGCAGAACCCAAAGAGGCCCACACCATGACACAACATAATTAAAATGCCAAGGGCTAAAGACAAAGAGAAAATCTTAAAAGCAGCAAGAAAAAGGAGTTAGTTTCCTACAATGGAGTGCCCATACAACTGTCAGCTGATTTCTCAACAGAAACTTTGCAGGCCAAAAGAGAGTGGCAAGAAATATTCAAAGTGAATAATAGTAAGGACCTACAACCAAGATTACTCTACCGAGCAAAGCTCTCATTTAGAATTGAGGGTCAGATAAAGAGCTTCACAAACAAGAAAAAGCTAAAGGAGTTCACCACCACCAAACCAGTATTACATGAAATATTGAAGGGTATTCTTTTTTTTTAAATATATTTTATTGATTTTTACAGAGAGGAAGGGAGAGGGACAGAGAGTCAGAAACATCGATGAGAGAGAAACATCAATCAGCTGCCTCCTACACACTCCCCACTGGGGATGTGCCCGCAACTAAGGCACATGCCCTTGACCAGAATCGAACCTGGGACCCTTGAGTCCGTAGGCCAACGCTCTATCTGCTGAGCCAAACTGGTTAGGGCTGAAGGGTATTCTTTAAAAAGAGGAAGAGGAAGAAGAGAAGGAGGAGGAGGAAGTGGAGGGAAGGAGAAGAGAGAAAAAAATGTGAACAATAAAATGGCAACTAATATATATCAATCAACAATTGAATCTAAAAATCAAAATAAATGAACAAGAAATCCAATGAACAAAATTAACTAGTGAATAAAATAGAATCAGGCATGGAAGCATGGAACAGACTGACGAATCTCAGAGGGAAGGGAGAGGAGGAGCGGGAAGAGGTTAACTAAAGATCTTACCTATGGATACAGACAGTAGGGTGGTGAAGGCCTGAGACAGGGTGGGAAGTGGGTGGAGGAGGGTAATTGGGTGGTGGGGGGGAGGAAGACATCTGTAATAGTCTCAATAATAAAGATTTTTTTAAGTAAATAAATAAACTGAGACCAGAAGGATGAGATGGGGGAAGAAGGGAGGTAGTGAGGGGATTGTTCCAATAGCAAGACATGAGCAGAGAATTTTTAGATAAACATGAATTGCTAAAAGATATATGAAAGAATGTTCAACCCTACTAGTAATCTAATTGTTATAAATTGAAAGAATAAGATGTCATCATTTTAAGTATATTAAATAAGCATGGTGTGTGTGTGTGTGTGTGTGTGTGTGTGTGTGTGTGTGTAAATGTTTGGCTTGGCAAAAGAGGAATGATAGTGGCACCCATCCACTGTAACAAGAATGTTTTAAAAATTACTCCTTGGCTCAGCCAGCATGGCTCAATGGTTGAGCGTCGACCTATGAACCAGGAGGTCATGGTTCGATTCCCAGTCAGGGCACATGTCCAGGTTGTGGGCTCGACCTCAGTGTGGGGCATGCAGGAAGCAGCTGATCCATGATTCTCTCTCATCATTGATGTTTCTATCTCTCCCTCTCCCTACCTCTCTGAAATCAATAAAAAATATTTAAAAAAATTATTCCTTGACCCAACAATTTATCTCCTATGTGCAAGGGGAAATATCACATTATAATAGTAAAAAATTAGAAACAACCAAAATGGTTAAACAAATATGGCTGAATATTATAAAGCTAATGAAAACAATGCTTTTCATTGGGTCTTTTTCTCTCCATTCTCACTTGAGCCCACTCCAGTTTCACATTCAACTCCAACACCACTGAACATTTACAGGACATTTCACCCAACAACAGAGGAATACCTATTCTTCTCAAGTTCACATGAAGCATCACCAAGATAGACTACATCTGTACATGAAACACTTAGCAAATATGAAAGTCATACAATGTATGCTCTCATCACAATGAAATGAAAAATAAGTGATAGCCAAAAATCTCAAAATATTTGGAGATTTAACAACACATTTCTAAATAACAAATGGGTCAAATAAGTCTCAAGAGAAATTTTAGAATAAATGCAAATGCAAATTGTCAAAATTTGGGATGCAGTGAAAGCAATGCTTAGAGGGAAATGCAGCATTTAGATGCATATATTGGAAAAAAAGATCTAAAATCAACAATCTAAGTTTCTACTTTAAGATCTACAAAAGAAGAGGAAATTAAATCCAAAGTAAACAGAAGAAAAGACATAATAAAAATTAGAGTAGGGCCCTAGCCAGTTTGGCTCAGTGAATAGAGCGTTAGCCCCAAGTTCGATTCCTGTCAAGGGCACATACCTTGGTTGCAGGTTCCCCAGTCCTGGTTAGAGTGCCTGCAGGGGGCAACCAAATCAACATGTCTCTCTCACATTGATGTTTCTCTCTGACTCTCCCTCTCCCTTCCACTCTCTCTAAAAATCGGTGGAAAAATATCCTCAGGTGAGGATTAACGACAACAAAAGAGTCGAAGTCAATGAAATTTAAAACAATCAATAGAGAAAACCAAAATCAAAAGCTGGTTCTTTGTAAAGACCCATACAAGTGATAAACCCCTAGCCAGACTAACAACAAAAGAGAGAAGGCACAAATTATTGCTATGAAAATGAAATGAAAAAGGAGCCATCACTATAAATCCTATGGACATTAAGAGGATAATAGAAGAATATTATGAACAATTCTATGCCCATAAATTTGATAACTGAGATGAAATGGACCAATTCCTTGAAAAGCAATCTACCAAAATTCAAAGAAAAATAATCTGAATAGGCCTATATTACACAGTATGAATAATTAGTAACCTTACAAAACAGAAAGCACTGGGCCCAGATAGTTTCACTGCTGAATTCTACAAAAACATTTAAGGAAGAGATTATGCCAATTCTCTACAATCTCTACCAAAAATAGAAACAAAAGGAATACTTCCTAACTCATTCTACGAGACCAGCATTACCCTAATACCAAACCCAAACAAAGCCGTTACAAAAAAAGAAAACTACAGACTAATATCTCTCATAGACATATATGCCAAAATCCTCAAAATATCAGCAAACTGAATCCTACAGTGTATAAAAATAACTATACAGCCGAACCGGTTTGGCTTTATTCCAGGTATGCAAGATTGGTTTGACATTTGAAAATCAGCTAATGTAATCCATCACATCAACAGGCTAAATAAGAAAATTATATAATCATATCAGATATAGAAAAATCATTTGGCAAAATCCAACACCCATTCATGATTTAAAACAAAACAAAACAAAAATCATCAAACTAGGAATTGAGGGGAACTTCTTCAACTTGATAAAGAACATATGGTACACAAAAACATACAGCAACATCATAATGGTCAGAAAATAGATTCTTTCCCCCTAAGATCAGGAATAAGAAATAAAATATCCTCTCTCACCACTCCTATTCAACAACACACCAAAATTTCTAGCCAATGCAATAGGACAATAAAGGAAATAAAAGGTATACAGATTTGAGAAGGAAGAAATGAAAATGTCTTTGTTTGCAAGTAAGATGATTGTCTATGTGGAAAACCTCAAAGAATAAAAAAACAACAAGACTCCTGGAACTCAAACAATATAGAAAACTATCAGGGTATAAGACCAATCTACAAAAGTCAACTGCTGTCATACGATCCAGCAATTCTACTTCTGGGTATATAGCAGTGAACAACTGGAGTTTGAAATTTAAACTACAACACTATTTTTGGGATTTGAGAGCTGGGTCAATGGAGGAGTGGAAGGAGTACCAAGAAAAGAAGAAATAACGGTCATGCCATGGCCAGGTAGAGCCTATTCGTTGCACCAACTGCACCCAATGTGTGCCCAAGGACAAGGCCATTAAGAAGTTTGTCATTCAAAAATATAGTAGAGGCTGCAGCCGTTAGAGACATTCCTGAAGCAAGTGTCTTCGATGCCTATGTGCTTCCCAAGCTGTATGTGAAACTACATTACTGTGTGCGCTGTGCCATTCACAGCAAGGTAGCCAGGAATCGTTTTCGTAAAACCCAGAAGGACGGAACATCCCCACCCCAGTTTAGACCTGCTGGTGCTGCCCACAACCTCCACCAAAGTCTATGTAAGGAGCTAAGTCCTTAAGGACTGAAGAAAAGTTCTCTGGGGGGCGGGGGGTGGGGGGGAAGAACAAATAGAAATTGTACTTTAAAAATAAAATACAACACTATTTCCATTAGCACAACTTCCCCCCCCCCAAAAAAAAAGTTTAGATCTAAATAAAAAAAATATATGTATGAAATCTATACAAGATAAACTTGAAAGCAATGAAAAAAATATCTAAATTAATGGGCAGCTATCCCATGATCATGGATAGGAAGACTCAGTAGTGTTAAGATATCAGTTCTTCCCAAATACTACCTATATCAGTGGTTCTCAACCTTCTGGCCCTTTAAATACAGTTCCTCATGTTGTGACCCAACCATAAAATTATTTTCGTTGCTACTTCATAACTGTAATGTTGCTACTGTTATGAATCGTCATGTAAATATCTGATATGCAGGATAGTCTTAGGCGACCCCTGTGAAAGGGTCGTTCGACTGCCAAAGGGGTCGCGACCCACAGGTTGAGAACCGCTGATCTATATGCTGATGTCTCCAAAATGAATATTTCCAACTCCATCCTCTTCCCTGATGCCTAAGTCTATATATACCTTTCCTTTTTGATAGTTCCATTTGGATGTCCAATGGATATCTCAAATTCCAAATGGCCAAACAAAAATTGCACGGTAATGCAGTATTTTATTTATTCTGTCCATTAATGAGTAACAGTTGAGAACCTTTACAATATTAATCTAAGAGAAGTGCTTTAAAATATTTCAATACCAGGTATTAATAAGAGAGTCAAAATTACTGTCAAAAACTTATAATGAATGTTTGATGTTAGTCTACATACAGTTCAGCTTTTGGTGTAAAATTCTTCAGCTGCAAGAAAGAACATTTGGTTTATTTCACTAATAGGAATATCTCTTAATGCTGAGATGGCCTCTTTTTGTATTTCTTCTGCTGTTGATTTTTAGCATAGTTATCTATGGTTGTATGAATAGAATTGAATGGATAGGTACTCATCATGTTTAAGAGTACATACCTGATTACTCTAGGAATGAAGAGGTAGACAGGTAATGCAACTGCCCAATACTTTTGAGACCAATAGGTTAAGCCTGAAGAGTTTAGCCAAAATTCAGAAATAGAAGCCCACATGAGATATAGTGGGAAACTACCATATCAAATATAACATAAAAACAACACACAGGCACATACAGAGTCCTTCTCTACCATTATGTATGTCTGTTTTAGTAGCTCATAGAGATAAAGAAACAGCCAATTATTCCTGAGTTTATCTCAAGTTCAGCTGATGGATTCAGGACTCTTACTATTCCCTAGATCTGGAAGGAGGTTCTTCAAAGAACTTCACTATTAGTAAAGAAATATTGACAACTCCACTGTTATGATCTTGTTATGATCTTACCTGGGAGAAGCCGTTGCTATGAAGTGTTCACTTTGAGGAACTGGCCAATGCTTCTCTTTATTATAAGGTTTGGAAAGTCTTGGAAATATAGGTAGTTCCTGAGCAAATGAGGAGCAGAGGTTCATGGCCTTAGCCCTCTGTGCAGGAAGGATGTTTGCAGAAATTAGAGATGGGTATTTATTGTAGCTTCCATGTCCGTTGAACCAAATTCCCTGAGAACCTCATTAGAGATAAGCAAAAAAACTGTCCCACCTACTCGCTGGTCCTTGGGGACTCAAGAATGATGATGAAGTATATTATCAAGTCCTAAGTCAGAATTTAGAAATAAAGCACTCTAGGTAGAGACAGGTCCCAGAGAAAATTTCCAAGACCTCACTGCATCATCTTGTGGATCTAGGCTTCATCATCTTGCGGATCTAGGCTTATGTTTGTAGATTTTAAAATTCCATTAAGTTTTTTTCTTCTTATTTTCTTAGTTCAGAAACTGGGATTACTGTAGTATTTCTCTCATGTCTAGTCATTTACTGTGTAGAGTTAGTGATGTGTTTGCTGAGAGGGATGCTGGGGGTGGGAGGAGGGGGAGGCAATGGCATTACAGAGCTGTGCTTAATCCTTTAAAGCAGCGGTTCTCAACCTGTGGGTCGAGACCCCTTTGGGGGTCGAACGACCCTTTCACAGAGGTCACCTAAGACCATCAGAAAACACATACATAATTACATATTTTTTGTGATTAATCACTATGCTTTAATTATGTTCAATTTGTAACAATGAAATTGGGGGTCACCACAACATGAGGAACTGTATTAAAGGGTCGCGGCATTAGGAAGGTTGAGAACCACTGCATTTGGTGTTTGGTGTGAAGGATAACCTGACTGTAATTGCGAGGAGAAACGTAGAGCACAGCATGCCATGACAGAAACTCCAGGCTCCGAGAGTAGATTTCTTTTGGGATATACTCTCAGCTCACAATGAGTCACTTTTCTGAGAAAGAGAACCTCAGGGCTGTGGGCTCCAATTGCACAATTTATACTGCACCACCTCCTGCCCAGGAAGGACTCGTGATTGGAGGAGGGAACTAGGGGCTGACGCTGAGAGGCTGCAGGTCATTCTCAGTATGACTTGGTCTGGATATGTCGAGCCAGATGTTTACAAAGCTCTCCTGACTGCCGCATAGATGGAGATACAAAAGATTACAGAGGCCGTAACCAGTTTGGCTCAGTGGATAGAGCGTCGGCCTGCGGACTGAAGGGTCCCAGGTTCGATTCCAGCCAAGGGCATGTACCTTGGTTGCGGGCACATCCCCAGTAGGAGGTGTGCAGGAGGCAGCTGATCTATGTTTCTCTCTCATTGATGTTTCTAACTCTCTATCCCTCTTCCTTCCTCTCTGTAAAAAATCAATAAAATATTTTTTTTAAAAAAAAGATTACAGAGTGGGGCAAAAAGTGCAAACACAGAGAGAAGCAGAGATGAGCTAGAGAGACTACTGATGGCTTTCCAGTTCAGGGTTCAAGTCCTCTTCTGATAATTGGCTACATTGTGGCTTCACCCACAGTTCTTAGTTGCAAATAACAAAAACCAAGTTTTGCTGAGCTAAGCAGAGAATTATTTCTCGAAAAAGATAATGGATAACTTGCAAAGACACTGAGCAGCTGGAGAACTAGGTTTAGAAGGTCACACACCAGCTACAATAGCCCAAATCATGCCACAGAACTGGTTTTATTATTATGCCAAGGATTGCTGCTGCCTCCAAGCACAAATGTTAATAGTTCATGGCTTTGGCCCCAGACAGTGTGGCTCAATTGTTTGGGCGTCATCCTGTGCACCAAAAGGTTGCTGGCTCATTGTGGTCCTGGGCACATGAATGGGTTTCAGGCTTGATCCCCAGTAGGGGACATGCAGGAGGCAGCCAATTGATGTTTCCTTGATTGATGTTTCACTTCACATTGATCTTCTCGCTCTCTCCCTCTCCCTTCCTCTCTCTCTAAAAATCAAATTTTAAATAATCTTTTTTTTTAAAGAGTTCATGGCTTTGACACAGCTGTCACTGGACATAGGCTGTCACCAGTAGCACTGTTGCCCTGGGAATCCATCTTGCTGCAATGGCTGCCACTACTAGACAAAGTTTCTCTTGGTTTCCCCTTCTTCATGTCAAAGGCTAAGTCATATACCCATCTGATGGGTAGTCATATGCCCACATCTCAGCTGCAAGAGAGGCTGGGAGACAAGTTATTCAGGGTTTCTTTATATAGGAATAAGTAGGCTTTTTACCCAATCATTTATAATACATAAATATATACATAACAAAGGAAGGATGAAAATATGACTGGATGATATAGTCTTCGTTTCCACAGGTAGCCATGAATCCTTAGTTGATAGCAATAATTTTCCTTATCCACAATCTAACTCATGTTCCCTTTGTCTTTAGCCAGCATCTCAGTTGTCCAAGGTTATTAAAATCTGATATAGTAACCTAAACTTTCATGTTTGAGAGATCTGGCACCCTTTTGTTCTTACCCATATAAGATTATCCTGATCTTACACTGGACATGGCAATTCTAGAATCCTCTCAAGGAGATCTTTCCATCCACAATCCTCTGTTACATTGTGTAGCAGCAAAACAATATTAGAATCCCCTTTTTGGTCAGTTTATCCAGTAGCAAATGGAGCCCAAATTGGCCAGAAAAAAAAAAAATCTCTTCAGAATCCACTGTTGTTGGGATAAGAAGAAAAATTTTGCAAGCTGATCATTAGGTAATATGTCTACCTCTTGTTTCCTTGCCCCATAAATTCCAGGTTGGGAGAAAGTTCAGCATGTATTGGTATGAAACGTATACTGTATCCTGTAAAACAACCCTCTAGCCTCATAGGGTAACGCAATTGGTGCCAAAACTGAGTCTGTAAAGATCATTTCTCTATTCCACAGGGTCAACTGCTCCTTGGGGATGGTGCACAAGTAAATGCCAATGAGCCCATGGGCCCCAGCCTTATTCCTTATATAGTTACTCTATTGTCAAGTAACAAATTATCCCGAAACTTAGCTACTTAAAACAGTAAACATGCATCTCACACAGTGTCTGTGGGTCAGGAATCTGGTCATGGCTTAGCTGACTGGTTTTGGATCAGGGCTTCTCACAGTTGAGCTGTCAGCAAGACCTCAGTCGCCTGCATGCTTGACTGTTGCTGGAGGACGGGCTCCCAAGATGGCTTGCTCATGGGGCTATTGGAAGCCTCCGTTCCTCACACGGGCTTCGCCGTAGAGCAAACTTGGTCTGTCCTTGCAGCAGAGTAGCTGGTTTCCCCAGAGCAAGTGATTCAAGAGAGCAAGATGGAGACCATATCCTTTATAACTGAGCTCCAGAAGTCACACACCACCATTTCCACAACATCCTATTGCTTAGACCAGTGGTTCTCAACCTTCCTAATGCCGCGACCCTTTAATACAGTTCCTCATGTTGTGGTGACCCCCAATTTCATTGTTACAAATGGAACATAATTAAAGCATAGTGATTAACTACAAAAACAATATGTAATTATATATGTGTTTTCCAATGGTCTTAGGCGACCCCTGTGAAAGGGTCGTTCGACCCCCAAAGGGGTCGCGACCCACAGGTTGAAAACCGCTGGCTTAGACACTACTATGGACTGACTGTATTCCCACAAAATTCATATGTTGAAATCCTAATCCCAAAAGTAATGGAATGAGGAGGTGGGGCCTTTGAGAGGTGATTAGGTCATGAGGGCAGAGCCATCACCAATGGGTCTAGTACAGGAGAGGCCTGCGAAAGCTCCCTTGTCCCTTCTGCCCTGTGAGGTTACACTGGAAAACCACCTATTAACCAGGAAGTGAGCTCTCACCAGACACCAAATGTGCCAGCATCTTGACTTGGAACTTTGCAGCCTCCAGAACTATAGAATATAAATGTCTGTTTTTTATAAATTTCTGTTGTCTGTGGTATTTTGTTAGTGCAGCCTCAATGGATTAAGACACAAAGTCAGCCCAATTCAAAGTGGGACGGGATTGCACAAGACTATGGTCATTGAGGGCCATCTTAGCAACTGGCTATATCTCTTTTATTATAAAGTGGGTTTCTTGTTTAGAAATGTTTGTGGGGGAGAAGACCAAGATGGTGGCATAGGTAAACACCAGAGACTGCTGCCGCAAACAACCACTTCAAAAATACAACTAAAAGACGGAACGGACATCACCCAGAACCACAGGAAGGCTGGCTGAGGAGAGACTCTTCAACTAGAAGGAAAGAAAACAGCATATTGAGGCTCAGAGGAGGCGCAGTGTGGAAAATACAAAGGTACCGAGGTGCGCGCGCAGAGCGGGCTGGTGGCTGAGGGCGCGGTTGTCGTTTTCAATCAGGAGGGAGTCTCAGACTCTGAGCTCCAGATCCGGGTGAGTCTCTAGGGACTCAGACTCAAACGGGAGAGGCAGGATTGTCTGGCATCAGTTGGAACGGAGGGCAGCTTTCTCTCCGAGGTTTGCAGTGGTTGTGGGGGTTCTGAGAAGCAGAACCTCTGGGAACAGGGCTGAGAGCAGCCATAACTGCTCCCTCCGCCCACCCTGTTGATCCCGTGCGACCCGCCCGCCCAAGCCCTGCGCAGAGCCATTTGCCGGATCGCCTCAGGCAAAGGCTAGATTAGCACCTCTCCAGAGGACAGAAGTTTTCCCCGCAGACACAGGTGATTCTTACAGCCAGTCGGCCTGGCGGTCAAATCCCTCTAGTATTAACTACAACAATCAAGGCTTAACTAGAACAAGACTGCATACAAAGACCACAAGGGGGTGCACCAAGAAAGCATAAAAAATGCGGAGACAAAAAAACATGACAGAAATGGAGGATATAGAGCTAAAAAATGCAATTTTGAGGGCTTGCAATAATGTGCTACAAGCTGCCAATAAACTTGATGAGAGCCTCACGAAATGTAATGAGACCCTCACGAAATCTAATCAGACCCTCGATGTTATGATAAAGAACCAACTAGAGATTAAGCATACACTGACTGAAATAAAGAATATTATACAGACACCCAATAGCAGACCAGAGGAGCACAAGAATCAAGTCAAAGATTTGAAATGCAAAGAAGCAAAAAACACCCAACCGGAAAAGCAAAATGAAAAAAGAATCCGAAAATACGAAGATAGTGTAAGGAGCCTCTGGGACAGCTTCAAGCGCAGTAATATCAGAATTATAGGGGTGCCAGAAGATGAGAGACAGCAAGATATTGAAAACCTATTTGAAGAAATAATGGCAGAAAACTTCCCCCACCTGGTGAAAGAAATGGACTTACAGGTCCAAGAAGCGCAGAGAACCCCAAACAAAAGGAATCCAAAGAGGACCACACCAAGACACATCATAATTAAAATGCCAAGAGCAAAAGACAAAGAGAGAATCTTAAAAGCAGCAAGAGAAAGAGACTCAATTACCTACAAGGGAATACCCATACGACTGTCAGCTGATTTCTCAACAGAAACTTTGCAGGCCAGAAGGGAATGGCAAGAAATATTCAAAGTGATGAATTCCAAGAACCTACAACCAAGATTACTTTATCCAGCAAAGCTATCATTCAGAATTGAAGGTCAGATAAAGAGCTTCACAGATAAGGAAAAGCTAAAGGAGTTCATCACCACTAAACCAGTATTATACGAAATGCTGAAAGGTATCCTTTAAGAAGAGGAAGAAGAAAAAGGTAAAGATATAAATTGTGAACAACAAACATGCATCTATCAACAAGTGAATCTAAGAATCAAGTGAATAAATAATCTGATGTACAGAATGAACTGGTGATTATAATGAATCAGGGACATAGAAAGGGAATGGACTGACTATTCTTGGGGGGGGGGAAGGGGAATGGGAGATGCGGGAAGAGACTGGACAAAAATCGTGCACCTATGGATGAGGACAGTGGGTGGGGAGTGAGGGCGGAGGGTGGGGCGGGAACGGGGAGGAGGGGAGTTATGGGGGGGGGGAAGAGGAACAAATGTAAGCTGAACAATAAAGATTTAATAAATTAAAAAAAAAAGAAATGTTTGTGGGGGGCATTGGGGGACATCTTTAATACTCTCAACAACAATAATTAAACAAACAAATAAATTACATTTGTAGGATGCCAAGTTGATGAATAGATCCATTCATCCCTGATAGACATTCTGTCAGCCTTGCAACCTCAGATTGATTAAGCACCCTTCAGGTACATTCATTTCCCTTCCCGAGTGTTTCTGAATGTTCTTAGATACCAATCCTCATCGGAGGTTTTCTACCTATATCATCCCACATGGCGTTCATTATATATCATCTTGATTAAGTGGTAAGTGATGCCTGAGATGTCATAAAGATCCTGAATCTGACTCACGAAGCTCAAACCTCACATGCCTTTAGGCAGGGGTGGGCAAACTTTTTGACTCCAGGGCCACAATGGGTTCTTAAACTGGACCGGAGGGCCGAACAAAAGCATGGATGGAGTGTTTGTGTGAACTAATATAAATTCAAAGTAAACATCATTACATAAAAGGGTACGGTCTTTTTTTTTTTTTTTAGTTTTATTCATTTCAAACGGGCGTAGTTTGCCCACGGCTGCTTTAGGTCTGCAGAAACAAATACACAAACCAGCATTGCCTCCTAGACCAGAAATCTTAGGAAGCTTAAAGCAGCTATTTTCAACCATTAACGTGCACAGAAATCACCTGGGGATGTTGTTAAAGAGAAGATCCTGACTTAGGAAGTCTGGGATGGAGCCTGAGATAATGCATTTGCAACAGTCACCCAGGCAATGCCTGGTCCTCAGATCACACTGAGTAGCAAGGGCTTGCCCCTGACTCGGAGCCCCCTACGTACCTTTACACGCTGCTGGCTCACAGCCGACCCCGCCTTTTGAAAGGATATCAGGTCCGAGGTCAGCCCTGGCCTCCAGCAGTCCCAGCCTGTGGAAGTAGGACTTGGAAATCCTAACACCTCCCTAACCAGGAAGGGGAGACAGCTGGGATTGGAGACCTAGAGGAACGGGAGCTGGTGGAATGTGGAGACTCACAGGACGCGCCAGTTGTCCAGGTTTGGTGGGCACCAACCCCATGACGGTCCGCTTTTATTGGATAATTAAAGGAAGATCGCAAGGGGCGGGGCACGGAGGCCGGGAGCCGCAGCCTCCGATTGGTCCGGTTCGGTGGAGGGTGTGCGCAGCGCTTCGGGGAAGAGGTGAGATTGTCCCGCCTTCGCTGCCGGTAGCTTAGCGGACCGTCTGAGGAGGTCCTCCCCGCGCGCGGGAGACGCAGGTGGAGAAAGGGGGGGGGGGGGGGAATTTAAGGGGGTCCCAAAAGCTTAGTAATCAACAAATATTTCAATGCAGTGGTTTATAAAAATCAAAATTAATGCAAAAGTCTTTAAACGAAATATCAAACGTTTAGATGGAAGTTCATTTAATATTATTGAAGACCTTCATTTGGCCCAGAGAGACTGTCACATACGGCAATGCCCTCCGCTGAAACCGAGCTAGGCCAAGAAGTAGATTTTGGTTAATTTACTTCCACTAAAGCTGGTGTGAAAATAAAACGCAACCGGCCGTTAATTAAAGCAGTGACAACCGACTTTATTCAGTAACTCCTGACAGCAGGGGAAGGGGCGGGCACCATTCCAATTTCTGCAGAGGTGATGGCGTTGAAGGGAAAATGAGGAAGTGGGGAGGGGGAGTGGCCCGGGCGTAAGCACCCAGGAAAGTGGAATTTTACAAAAAGTGGGATGAGGAGGTTGGTCCTTGTGAAACCCACCTGGGTCTGCTCTTATGAAAGTTGACCTCCCAGCCTCTCGCAGGGACAGAAAGAAAGGGGCCCTCTCTCTTCAATATTCCCGGAACAGAGAGCAAATTCGTTTGGCAGCCTTACTTTTTGTGAGGCAAAAGTAAGGGGGGGCCAGGGTGGTCCTGGAGATGTGGTCTTGAGCCGCCAGGTGCCAACATTGGTGTTTGTTCAAGTTTTTCAGGCCAGAGTTGAGCCTGGTCCACAAAAGGGAGGAGCCTGACTGGAGTTTGGTCAAGGAGGGAATCTTTTTCACTAGGAAAGCAAAATTTTAAAACATTCTGGTTTGGGCATAAGTAAAATATTGGAATTAGATCTGTGAGTTGTAATAGACCTAATTTTAAATTTTAAAATATTTTTAACTATTTTAAATGACTGGGGGGAAATTAACTATTAACAATACATTAAAACATGCATATCAGGCTTCAATATGACTTGGAAGCTCCAATATAAGGTGGCAGAGAGCTGAGCCAAGCCCATAAGTTCCTTCAGGAAACTTTTTCGTCTTCCTCTCCAGGGACTTCCCCATATATTTTAAAATATATTTTTTTTATTGATTTCAGAGATTCCCCCGTCAGAGCACATGCCACGGTTTTGGGCTCGATCCTCAGTAGGGAGCATGCAGGAGGTAGCCAATTGACGATTCTCTCTCATCATTGATGTGTCTATCTCTCTCTACTTCTCTCTTCCTCTCTGAAATCAATAGAAATATTTTTTTTAAATAAAAACAGGGACTTATCTGAGATTTGAACCCAGGACTTCTCATACCCTATGCAAGAATCTTAACCCAGATCAACAAGCTACCCAAAGTTCTGGACCTTCTTTATAATTACACTAGAGGCCTGGTGCACGAAATTCTTGCACTCGAGGGTCCCTTAGCTTGGCCTGCGCCCTCTTGGGGGATGTCTGACTGACAGCTTAGGCCCAGCAGGTGAACATCCTTAGCACTGCTGTGGAGGTGGGAGAGGCTCCTGCCACCGCCGCCGCTGCACTCGACAGCCACGAGCCTGGCTTCTGGCTGAGTGGCACTCCCCTGTGGGAACGCACTGACCACCAGGGGGCAGCTCCTGCATTGAATGTCTGCCCCCCTGGTGGTCAGTGTGTGTCATAATGACCGGTTGTTCTGCCGTTCAGTTGATTTGCATATTAGCCTTCTATTATATAGGATGACTCTCTAGGGATGAAATGAGCAGCGCCTGTAAAGTGGCACAGAGACCCCGATTCCACACCCACAGTGAAGGGTTCAGCTGGGGGGTGGGGTGGAGGGCAGTGGGTAGGAGGGAGCCCAGTGCTCCTCTTGCCCACAAAATGAGGAATAGCCCCTGCACGTCCTCCTCCCCCCACATGGTGGCTCCAGCTCTGACAACAGAGAACCTCCGGCTAGGAAGGGTGGGCGGCAGAGCCGGCAATCCCATCATCCCCATGCCTTCCTTGGGTCACTTTGCAGACACTTCTCTCAGTGACAAGGGCACTGGGGACGTGGTGGTGCAATAGCCAGCAATAGCTCCCCAGCGTTGCGTGTTTTTGAGCCTCAGTCACTGAGACGCCTTGGAAAGGCCGCACCCCTATGGATGCTCACTAAACGCCGCCTGCGCCTGTGGAGTTTCTCAGAACTCCTAGGTCCAAACCAAGAAACAGAACCGCCCAACATGAGGCTCGAACCCACGACCTTGAGATTAACAGTCTCCTGCTCTACCAACTGGCCTAGCCAAAAGTCTCTCAGGATGTGTTATTGTGTCTAAAATTTTCCAAGTGCCATGAGTGGTGAGGCTCGACTACCAGCTCGCTGCCACCTTATATTGGAACTTCCAAGTCATACAGAGGTTAGATAATGAATTGGACCTGGCCACCAAGGGCAGGTCAACAGCTAAAGCTTCCAACGCTACAGCAGGGGTGCTCCCAGTCCAAGACTTCCCTCACCACCCGGTGGACTCTAGCTGAGAAACTAGTCCCTTTGCCCACCACTGGGGAGCCTACCTCCAGTACAGGAAGGAGCAGCTCCAGCAGCCAGAAGAGGAAGGGGTAAACAAATAAATAAAAGTTAAACAAAATAACAAGTGAAAACTTAGGGTGAAATGAACCACAGTGAAATTATTGATCCTTGAAAGACATCTGGATTGTTTCCTTTTTTTTTTTTTATACTGTTACAATATAATAGCTATAAACATTCATGTACAGTTTTTTTGTGTGAACATAAGTTAAAAGTCTTCATTTTTCTGGGATAAACACCCTATTCTATGTAAGGTTTTATGTGAGATCAATTTTTTTTTTTGGTATCTTCCATTATTTGGTCTTTTTGTTGTTGTTGTTGTTTTATTTATTTTCAATTACACTTGAAAATATTAGACATGTAATTTAAGAAATGATCCCCCTGATAAGTCTAGTGCCCACCTGGCATCATACATAGTTATTACAATACTAGAGGCCCAGTGCACGAAATTTGTGCACTGGTAAGGTCCCTAGCGGCTGCCGGCTGCCAGCTGCCGGCTGGGTACTCCCTCCCTTTTCCCCCAGCCAGCCCGGCCCCTGGTCAAACTCCCAGAACTCCGATCAAGGGGACAATTTGCATACTATGCTTTTATTATATAGAATTATTGACTATATTTCTTATGCTGTACTTTACATCCCCATGACTATTTTGTACCTACCAATTGTACTTTTTTTTTTAAAGAGAATGTCTTTATTTTTAAAAATATATATTTTTTTTATTGATTTCAGAGAGGAAGAAAAAGGGAGAGATAGAAACATCAATGATGAGAGAGAATCATTGATTGGCTGCCTCCTGCACACCCCCTACTAGGGATTGAGCCTGCAACCCAGGCATGTGCCCTTGACTGGAACTGAACCTGGGACCCTTCAGTCCACAATCCAACGCTTTATCCACTGAGCCAAACCAGCTAGGGCCCAATTGTACTTCTTACACTTGTCACCTTTTTCACCTAGTCTCCCCACCCTGCCTCCCATCAAAATTTTCTTTTTAGTACACTCGACTAAAGCCATCTGGGTCAAGAATTTCCCTTGGAGGATATTTGACTATTGATTCACTTTCATTACTGGTTTTAGGATATTTACATTTTTAGTCCATTAGGATAAGTTTTATATTTCAAAACTACAAAGGCCAGCCGATGTGGCTCAGTGGTTGAGCATTGACCTATGAACCAGGAGGTCAGGGCACATGCCCGGGTTGCAGGCTCCATCCCAGGTATGCAATGTGCAGGCTGCTGATCATCATTGATGTTTCTATCTCTTTCTCCCTCTCCCTTCCTTTCTGAAATTAATAAAAATATATTTTCTAAAAATACAAATATATATATATGTGGGTTTTTTTTAAGTTTCAGAGACTTGTTTAGAATATGGGATGTATCTTAAGTTATGCAACAACTGTAAAGTCCCTGGGTTAAGCGTGTCTTCTTTCATTAGTCCTTAATCAGTTTCTGCAGTTTTATCAATAACATTAGCTTTTTCTAAGATTTGTCTTCAGGATTTATCATTAATCTCTATCATATTTTGTTTTCTACTTCATTAATTTAATCTCTTATCATTTTTTCCTTCTTCTAACGTTTGTGTAGTATTTATTTTTGTTGTTCTTTTTCTAACTTCCTGTCATTAGTTTTCAACATTTCGTGTCTATTATGCACATTTAAGGCTATCAATTTCCCTCTAACTACTGCTTTAGCTATGTCCTACAGGTTTGGGTATGTAATATTTTCATCATTTTCAAAGTGTTTTCTAAATCCCATTGCAATTTCTTTCTTAACCCAGACAAGTTTTAGATGTGTGTCATTTAATTTGCAATCATATTGGGATATTTTAGTTTTTCTTTATTTTTGTATTATTTATTTTGACTTATTTGTAGTTTACTATTCCTCTTTACTTTTTAGTTGAATGTTACATACATATATCAAGTTTTGTTTCAATTTTCTGTATTTTTATTTTTAGAAGACTTAGTTCTTTTTTTATTTTACCTAGTTTCTATCCTCAAAGATTCTTTTATTATTGGCTTTCATGGTTTTATACATAATAAGGATAGTTGTATTATATTCTGTCTGATCATCTTGGCATCTGAAATCTTTGTAATTTTATTTCCATTGCCTGTTCTTTGATTGTTGCTTATAGTGTCTTCTTTGCTTGTTGTTTTTTATTGTGAGTTGCCTATTTTTCTCCTAAACGTTTTTTGTGTGGGGAATTCTGTGAGATCTGGAATAAAAGTGTATTTCACACAGAAAATTGTTTATTTCTACCAGGGAGGGGCTCAAGGACTTACTAGTCATGGATCAGTTTAAATTAAATCTTTTACCTGAGGTGTTTGGTTTTTTTTTCCAATTGGCCCTTGCATACACAGAATTGGATAATTCATAATCCTTGGTTCATGGCACACTCTCAAACTCACCATCCCAAACAAAAGGAATAATATTTGTCCAACCACATGGTCCTCTCCACCACCCCACTCCTCCCCAGCGTAACCGGCCCCCAGACCCTGTTGGAGACAGATGCTCTTGGCACCCCTTGGCATTCTCCTTGCTATCACATGCTGAAGGCACCAGCAGGCGGACACTTGCAGGAGGACTTTATAGGAGGACTTTCCCTAGGTAGGTAGGCTTTACCCAGGACTTGATGGCGTTGGTCTGGAACTCCAGGAGCTCTTATTCCCCGAGCGACCAGCGAAGCGCTCTCCCTCCCTGTGAGCAGCCTCCGGAGTCTCCTCCGCCTCTAACCGCGGTTGGCTCGGAGGCGGGACCCCCAGCGCCAGGGATGCTTCTGCGTTTCTAGGCCCCCACCTGGTTGTGCCGGCACGAGCCTCGGCCCAGTAGGTCTCCCCTAAGCCCGAGCCCCCCACATGCTGGGCCAGCAGGAAAGGCTGAAGGAGCTAATTCACCTCCCACAGCTCCACTTTCCTCTCACCCCCAGGTATTGGGAAGAAGATGCCTTCTCAATGAGGGAGTGTTTTGTAAGAATTGGCCACCCCCAGGCATCCTTCCCGACCTCCCCAGAGGAAAAGGGGAGCGTCAGGAGGCCGCGCCTAGGTGAGGGGTGACCGGCTGGGGAGGCAGCCTAGGGAAGCCCGTACCCATGGTCTCTTCCCCAGCTCCCAGTCCCTGCGGAGAGGCCCTGCCTCTGGAGCTCGGACTGCAGGGGTAGCCCCAGGCTGGCTGTTGAAAAGGCGTCCGGCACGGATGCCTGATGCACACAGGAGGGAACACCTAACTCGGACCCGCACCGCCACTAGCTTGTCGGGAGACAAGGTTTGGCGCTTTGAAAGTTTCATTTTATTTGTTTAAAGCGGTAGTGAGATGCACTTAGCCTTTTATGGATTATCTCCCACGGAGCCAAGCTTCGTGACCCTGTGCTGTGATCCCAAGGCCGAGCCTAGATCTCTGATCTCTGATCACATCTGGAGAGTCCCGGAGGGCTCGTCCGGATCTCCCGCACCCACGGAGAATCGCACCCCGACACCAACGAGCTACCCGCGAGGCTCTTGGCGCCCGGGGTGGCGGCCGGGCGGGACCCGCGGAGGCGGTAGATGAGCACGGGCAGGAGGCCCCGATTTCAGACCGCCCGGAAGGCAGCCCCGGGTTCCCAAAGCCCACAGGGGGGAGCAGCCTGCGCGCCCCGCCCGCCGCCGGCGCCGCCTCCTCCCTGCGCTGGGACAACGCAGACCCCCGCCCCGGAACTCCGCGCCGCCTCCGTTACCGCCGGGCGCTCCTCCCTGCCGCGAGCGCGCGGGACCCGCTGGGGCAAAAGCCCGCGCGAGGAGTTCCCCGTCGGTTGGGGCGACGGCGCGTGGAGGTCCTGGAGCCCTGATCCCTGGGGACCCCGCTTTGAAAAACGCCGCACCCCCACGGTGTGACACTCAGTGGGTGAAACAGCCGCCACCGCCGCTGCTCCTCTCCGGCTCCCGCTTCTCCGGCTCCCGCTTCTCCGGCTCCCGCTTCTCCGGCTCCCGCTTCTCCGGCTCCCGCTTCTCCGGCTCCGCTCCCGGCTCCCGGCTCCACCCCGACGAGATCAAAACCAAGAACCTGAGTTTCCGACCTGGGGCGTCCGGGCCCGGAGGCTGGGAGGCTGGGAGGGAGGCTGACGTGGAGAGTCGTTTTGTTCTACGGACCAAAGCAACCGGCCAGCAAAGGTCCTGGCCTCAGGGGCCCTGCCCGGCCGGGCCCCGGGAGAGGGTGGCTGTATCTGGGCGGGTCCGCGGCGCCCTCCCCAGCTCCCCGGGGCGAGGAGGCGGGTCCCCCCTCCGGTTTCCCGAGAGAGCGCAGAGCCCCACGCGCCCTCCGATCCCGTCCGATCGGCGGGGCTAATTTCCTTGCGCTCTCGCCTAGGAAGGCGGGGTAGCCTGGGAGGGGGCCGGGGGCGGGAGGCGCGGGAGCCACTGAAGTTCCGCTCCCGGAAGCCCGAGCCCCCCACTAAATCGCAAGTTCAGCGGAGGGTAGGTAGGCTTTACCCCGGACTTGATGGCGTTGGTCTGGAACGCTAGGAGCTCTTATTCCCTGAGCAACCGGCGAAGCGCTGTCCCTCCCCGTGAGCAGCCTCCGGAGTCTCCGCCTCTGACCGCGGTTGGCTCGGAGGCGGGACCCCCAGCGCCAGGGATGCTTCTGCGTTTCTAGGCCCCCACCTGGTTGTGCCGGCAGGAGCCTCGGCCCAGTAGGTCTCCCCTATATCCCGCTGAAGACAGAGAAAGGGAAAGGGGGGCTCAACCCGGGGCCACTGGCACCCAAAGCGCGAAGCAGACCCCCGAGACCAGCGATTTTCAATCCGTGTGCCTGGGGCGGGCGTGGGGGTAGGAGTGGGTTAGAAGAGGTCAATGGGGGGGGGGGTGGTGGGAAGGGGAACATATGTAATACTTTCAACAATAAAGATTAAAAAAAACACCCGTGATACCTGCCCAGCTCGTGTGGCTCAGTGGTTGAGCTTCGTCCTATGAACCAGAGGTCACCGGTGGATTCTGGTCAGGGCACGTGCCCGGTTCCGGGCTCCATCCCCAGTAGGGGGCGTTCAGGAGGCAGCCAATCAATGATTCTCTCTCATCATTTACGTTTCTCTCTCTCTCTCTTTGAAATCAATGAAAATATTTTAAACACACAAACACACAAAACTCATGTGATACCTGACTAGTCAGGGGCACTGGCTTCTTTCCCCTTAGATTGTAAAAAAAAAAACAGCCAACAGAACAATAGTCATCCGTGTGAATGAATCAAAACTATTGTAGCCGAAACTGGTTTGGCTCAGTGGGTAGGGCGTCGGCCTGCGGACTGAAAGGTCCCAGGTTCGGTTCCGGTCGGGGGCATGTACCTTGGTTGCGGGCACATCCCCAGTGGGAGGTGTGCAGGAGGCAGCTGGTCGATGTTTCTCTCTCATCGATGTTTCTGACTCTCTATCTCTCTCCCTTCCTCTCTGTGGGAAATCAATAAAATATATTAAAAAAACAAACAAACAAAAAAAACTATTGTATACCTATTTTTTTGTCAAATCGGCAAAAATATCTATATTTTGTGATGTGCAGCAGGATTTTAGTCATCAGTTTATGCGTGCCAGGAGATGGAAAGGGTTGAAAATCCCTGCCTTAGATCAAGGAGCCACCATGCCACACTTGCCTTGCCCCTGCCCCTCTTCTTTTACTTTCTCTTTCTCCTCCGGCAGCTGACAAGGGAAAACTTACACAATCAACCAGGTAGCTCAGTTGTTAGGGACCACACCCATACATTTGGCTCTGTGGTGAGCTGCTACAATTCTGGGAAGTCCCAAAACCTCTTATGCCTCCTACCAGGGTGGGTGGTCTCCCCATGGGCTTCCCCAGTGGAGGAAACAAGAGTCAGGGAGTGGAAGCCATGCCCCAAGCCAGGCTGCTGCCACACAGACCAATCATCTGTCCCCTGTTTTCTTAGGGGGCAGGGGGCAGGGGGCAGAGGCAAGGGCAAAACAGACACTGGAATTCCCAGATTACCAAACGTTAGGATCCCTGTACCCCTCTACTTGATCAGACATCTGAATCCAACTCTCCCCCAACATGACCCCATGGGGACCAGGGGGACTGGAGTCTGGACAGCGTTCTGAGTGAGAGGTTAGCAGCAACAGGAGTTTCCGTGGGTGGCTCATTCGTTCAAGGGATGATTCTCGCTTAGTGTTCAAAGAGGGTCAAGTCCCAGAGGAGTCCAGTTTTCAGAGTTTCTTGTCTTTTTGTTGGGGACAGCCCCGGGGAGGGTAGCCCTCGTGGGAGCCTTCACAGGGCCTTTGCCAACAAGGAGTGAGGAAGCCCTCAGGTCGGCCTTAAAGGGCGTCATTGGTCCTTGTCTTGGCCTGGGACTGGGTGGCTGAACTGCTAGTCTCCTGGCCCTCCAGAAATGGGGGTCCAGAAGGCAGATCCTGGTTCAAGGGCTGAAACCCAACATGGCTTCCTGGGGTGAGCAGGCGTCTGCTTTTATTATAAGTCTTTATTATAACTGCTTTTATTTTAACTCTCATTGTGCCCCAGTAGGGAGCTTTTTAGACCTAGGTGGAAAACCTGGAACAGAAAAACAACCTACAAGGAGCAGAAAAACAGCCCACAAGGACCGGGAACCCAGATGCCTTCATGGCACACAACTGGCGATTTAAAAACCCGCCCAGCCCTAGCCAGCTTGGCTCAGTGGATAGAGCGTCAGCCTGCGGACTGAAGGGTCCCAGGTTCGATTCCGGCCAAGGGCACATGCCTGGGTTGCGGGCTCAATCTCCAGTGGAGTGTGTGCAGGAGGCAACCAATCAATGATTCTCTCTCATCATTGATGTTTCTATCTCTCTCTCTCTCCTTCTCCCTTTCTCTCTGAAACCAATAAAAAAATATATATATATAAATAAATAAATAAAAATAAAAAATAAATAAAAAAACTGGAAATGGAACTCCCATTTGACCCTGTGATCCCACTTCTAGGAATTTATCCCAAGAAACCAGAAACACCAATAAGAAAGGATATATGCACCCATATGTTCATAGCAGCACAATTCACCATAGCTAAGATCTGGAAACAGCCTAAATGCCCATCAGTAGATGAATGGATTAGAAAACTGTGGTACATCTACACGATGGAATAACTATGCTGCTGTAAGAAAAGAAGGAACTCTTACAATTTGCAACGGCATGGATGGAGCTGGA
>NW_005871120.1:4812431-4815989 GCF_000147115.1 Myotis lucifugus
CCCTTTTCGGCAGTGTCAGCCTGGGACCCCTCCCCTTTTGTAGTTCTTGGCCCCCCCCCCCCCCCCGCCACCCGGGGGAGCACCCAGCCAACCCTACTGGGCCGATAACTCCAGGGCCCTGGTCCACGAAGCCCCCCAACTATGTTCAGGGTGAACCAGGGTCTGGCCAGTGGCCTTATACTACTGTTTATTGTTAATAATGACCAGTGTGGTGTCGGGGTACCCTGAGCATCCACTTCACAAAGTAGATCTCTCCACTTTGGTCCAGGTTTCTCCTCACCTCCCCGTTCCCTTCCTGGGATCCGAGCAGAGACTGCAGGGCTACTTCAGCCTGTGGGCCAGTGCCCAGCAGCAGCCCTCTGTCCTGCCCTGCATTATGCTGGCCTTTAATGATGGACATAGAAGGTCCATCCTTCTCTTTGTCCTGGTGGAGTAGGAGGCGACCACCTTCTCCCTCAGCCAGAAGGTGTCAGAGGAGGCCTCCTGGGGATCTTCAACTCCATTCCTGCCCAGCAGTAAAGGAGGCCCCACCCGGGGTGAGCTACCTCCGCAACAACGGTGCGGTGCCCGCGTTACCCACCAGAGGGCGCTTTGTCAGAGGAGGTTGGTAAACCAGAGACAAGGTCGAGTTTCCTAACATAATACCCATAATACCGAAAATGTCCAAGATGCAGTGAGAATCACCGATCATATTAAGAACCAGGAAAAATGTCACCTTGGAGGAGAAAGGACAATTGAGAGACACCGACCCCAGATGTTGGAACCACCTGACAGCGTTGTAAATGTGGTAAAGCAGCCACCGTAAACATACTCCAACGAGCAATTACAATCTGATTGAGAATTAAAAAACACACACAAAGTCTCAAAGAAATATAAGATATAAAGAATAACAAAATGGCCCTAACAGGTTTGGCTCAGTGGATAGAGCGTCGGCCTGTGGACTCAAGGGTCCCAGGTTCGATTCCGGTCAAGGGCATGTACCTTGGTTGCAGGCACATCCCCAATAGAGGGTATGCAGGAGGCAGCTGATCGATGTTTCTCTCTCATTAATGTTTCTAACTCTCTATCCCTCACCCTTCCTCTCTGTAAAAAATAAATAAAATATATTTTTTAAAAAAAGAATAACAAAATGGAAAACGTAGAACTGAAAAATACAATAACCTAAATAAAAAACGTAATGGATGGGCAACAGTAGAATGGACAACACAGCAATAAGAATCCGTGAATTTAAAGATAGAATGATAGAAATGATCTGATCTGAAAAAAGAGAGAAAATGGATTTTAAAAAAACAAACAGAGCCTCAGGGATTTGTGGGCTTTGACAAAATATCTAGTGTTTGAGTCATTGGAGGCCCAAGGGAAGAGAAAGATGGGGTTAAATAGTATTAGAAGAAAGAGGCTGAAATTTTTCTGTGTGTTTTTAAGAGAAGTTTTAGGTCCACAGCAAAATTGAGCAGAAATATATAGTTCTCATAAATCCTCTGCCCCCACATGCGCACAGCCTCCTCTGTTCTTGTATATTTTTTAAAACCTATCTGCTCTGGCTGGGTAGCTCAGTGGGTTGGAATGTAGTCCTCATGTACCAAGGTTTCTGATTAGATCCCCAGTCAGGGCACATGCAAGAATCAACAGATGAATGCATGAATGAGTGGAGCAACAAATCAATGTTTCTCTCTTTCTCTCTCTCTCTCTCTCAAAATTGCCACTGCTCATAGCCTGGGGCAGGTGTCTCCCTGTCCACTGAGCACCCCTGGACACCCGGCCTCAGCTGGGATCGGCACCCTCCCTGCAGCCTGCCTCCCATCTATCCCCACAATCCCAGACCGCACTCCACTCTGCTGGGAACTCCATTTACGCCCTAAAATAGCCAGGAATGACAAACTAAGGGCTCCTCTGGGATTTGAAGCTGAAGCAAGAATAAGGCCTCCTGAACAGGGACCTTCCTCTGTAGCATGCACTTCGCTGTCCTGGACTGTCCACTCCCCGTCCATCGGACAGATGACAGCTGAGCCCAGCTCCAGCCAGGCCCTGGGCTGAGGCTGGGTGTAGAGGGGAGCGGACCCTGATGCAGAAGTGGGAAGGGGGGCCCGAGGGAGGGCCGGCACAGAAGAGGACTTTGGAGAGGAGCTATCCTGCTTGTGGAGGCTGTAGTGGTTTCCCCTTAAGGACCGGGAGTCCTAGAAGATTCTGATCACCAGAGAAGAAAGCCTGGTTCCTCCCTTGATGCCATGGGCCTTAGGGTAGGAAGAGCCCTCCCCGGGCATCCGCGTGGGCTCTGGTTTCTGCACAGGAGACCCACTCACTCAGGAACTCAAGAGTCGGAAGGCTTGAAAGAGGCACCCAGATCAGCACCCCGAGGCGAGGCACGGAGGTTTCGATCAGAGACAGGCCCAGCCGCCTGCCTGCCAGTCTGCAGGCTCCCCGGGGACTCTGGCCCCGAAGCAGCTTGCAGGGAAGGGGGCTGGGTGGCTGTGCGGCAACCCCTGGGCCAGGCATGCCTCTGTGATTGGGATCAGGAAACTCTTCCCAGCTGGGAGCCCCCGTGAATTTCCCACCAAAACTCCAGTCCTGCCTGTACCAGCCGTGTCTTCTATTTTCTGTATTCTGAAGCTCTGGCTGCCCTCCCGGAGTTAGCCAATCTGTGGAGATAGCAACTCCCCCTCCCCGTGAGCAGGCATTTCAAATGCAAACCAACCAATCCGGAGTCCACAGCCCCAGATCCGCTCTGTATCTGGCTCACACTCAGCCACTGTCCGCCTTCCAGAATCACCCCCGGCCAGGAAACAGACAACGCAGGACGGCACCTAAGCCCGGAGCCGGCTGACATCATTCAAACGAGCCCATCTAAGCCTGTCTCACCTCCCGGGAAACCACCATGAAGCGCTGGCCCAGGTTCCCCGCATCCTCTGCCTCTGGACCCACCTGGGTGCTCCCCCTGCGGCCCCCTGAGGCCGCGTGTCCCCAGGGCCTGGGAGCTGTGAGTAACAGGCCATCCTTTCAATGGCCGGAGCTGGTGGTCTCATCAGATCTGAATAATGAAACGCTGCAGTTCTTCAGCGAGAAGAAAAGACGCCCCACGTCGGGGCGCAGCCTCGGAGACCCGGCGGAGCGCCTGCCCTCGGCGGTCCTACCTCCCCCCCAACCTTCCGCTGCGGGGTCCTTCCTTCCCGCGGGTGGGGACGGCCCTGCGGACAGCCCCCCAGGAAGGAAAAGGGCGTTTGAAAACGTGGCTCCTCCAGAATTTGAATTTATAACCTTTCACACCCAAAGCAAAAAGGTATTCGCAGCCACGTTTCCCGGTCGCCGGATTCTGAGACCGCGGGGCACACACCGACCATCTCCGCTCGTCCCGCGCCGGCGTTCCTGCTCTGCTCCGGAAGTCGGGAGGAAAAAGTGGCTCGTCCGGGATTTGACCCGGGACTCTCGCACCAAAGCGAGATCATACTCTAGACAACGAGCGGCTCGCGAGAGCGCTGCATTTGTCTGAAGCTCCGCGGCTCCGCTCTCGCCCGCGGTCGGTTCTCTGTCTCGGAGAGGACAAGGAGGGGAGGGGAGGGG
>NW_005871120.1:4816191-4836020 GCF_000147115.1 Myotis lucifugus
GGAGGGGAGGGGGGAGGGGGGAGGCCGCGCGCCGCCAGAACTGCCGGGTGGGGAGCTGCGGGCTCCCCCTCCCCTGGACCCGCGGAGCACGAGCCCCGGCCCCGAGGCCCCGCCCCATCACTAGAGGAGGGGCGGTGACGAGAAGGGGCCGTGGCCTGGGGGAGCGCGGAGGCGGCCCCCGCCTGGAAACTTCAC
The DNA here is from genome assembly GCF_000147115.1 of Myotis lucifugus. NCBI lineage: Eukaryota > Metazoa > Chordata > Mammalia > Chiroptera > Vespertilionidae > Myotis > Myotis lucifugus. The sequence continues at coordinate 4,816,387 of NW_005871120.1, forward strand.
CAAAGGGGGACACGAGGGCAGCACCTGAGCGTCACGCTCTGTCGCCCCCAAGGGGATCCTCGATCACCTGGGGGTCCGCACGGACCGGGCCCCTGTCCCCGCCGAGAGCCCTCTGGAACCCACGCAGGGTCAGAGGGGGTCGGAGCGGAGCGCACTTCTTCCCCAAGGGCAGCTCCAACGCCCCAACTTTTCTTTCTTCTGCCACTAGCGAGGGGGCCGGCATCCACCTACCCCGCCCCCGTCTTCCTGATGCATCCACCTGCCTCCCGCCCCCTCCCCCCCAGTCTTCCTGATGCATCCACCTCCCCCCCGCCCCCACCCCCCCCAGTCTTCCTGGTTTGCCTCCTGCTGCGCCCCCACAAAGGGCCTGCGAGTTTGAAATGGAGGACTACGTGGTTGGAGACGGGGGCTTATCACGCCACGTACTTGCCCGCCCCCTGGAGCTGCTGAGGCCCCCGAGATCCCACCTGGAGGGCAGACGGACGCCGGAGGCCCCCTCGCTTCCTGCCCCCAGGACCGCGAAGTCAGCGCCCGGGGCGGGGTGCAGCACGAGGGGATCCAGGGTGGTTCCTACCAGTTTTGGGCGGAAGTTCCAGGCAGCTGCAACTAGCGTTGGGGTGATGAGCCCTTACCACGGCCTGGCCAGCTTAGTCCGTGCAGCCTGAGACCCTCACACCCCCGGGGGCGGGTTTGAGCCCTGCGCTGGGTGTGACTTTTGCCCCGATGGGGACTAAGCAGTGGTGCCTGGGTCTATGAAAACTAAATCTGTTCCTAAGGAAAACTGCTGCTGGTCCAGGGAGGACGGCTCACGGAGCTGACCCCCAATCTCACCAGAATAACCTGCTTTTGTCTCATTCGTGTTTTATTTTATATATATAATATATGTAATATATTATATATATAATAAAATATATAATATAAATTACAAATATATATAAACTATATATTTTTATATATAAAATAAATATATAAATAAATTATATATACATATATTTGTAATTTAAGAAGTTGAAATTGACACAAAAGTATCTAGGCCAAGAATTACCCCCTAAAGTACTTGGAGACCGACAGTAAAGGACTTGGAAGTGGATTTCCAGCTAAAGGTAGAACCTCACTAACTCGGGTCCTGAGCCTCTCCCTCCATGAGGTGTGGTGTCCTGAGGTGCTCCCCAACCCAGGACTCTCACCTCCCCCACAACACTGTGTCCCTGTGCCCCTGCCCGCGCCTGCCTCCCTTTTCTTCCTTCCTGGGACAGAGAAGCAACAGTGAAGGGAGTCCTTTATTGGTCATCCAGCCCTGTTCCAGCACCTCCCCCACCTAAAGTAGAAAGAAAATGGGGAATCCTGGGATACTCCGAATAGAGGTTAGGTGTCACTGCTCTCCTGAGAAGCAAGCAGTGAGGGAAGTGTGGTGCCTTTCTGGGGATGGGTTAGTGTTACCTGGGGTAGTGTTACCGGGGAAACTCCCAGTTGAGCTCTGGCTGCCTGTTGCTGTGTCCAATAACGAAGGCAGGTTGAATCATATAAGGCGTTTATTGAGAAGGCTAGCCAACCAAGAAGACAGGGTGCTCACAGGCATTCAAATCCTGTCTTCCAGCAAGGTGCAGGGGACGGGATTATAAAGGGGAAGGGGCTAGGGTGAATCTGGGGACGGAATACAGCATGCAGGAGGCAGTCAGCAAGTGATTCAACTTTAGAACCTCATTATATATATATATATAGACTGGAATTGAACCCGGGAGGGACCCTTCAGTCCACAGGCCAATACTCTATCCACTGAGTCAAACCGGCTAGGGCTAGAACCTCATTCTTGAAGTCTGGCTCCAACTGTTTTTGGACAAGTTTCCTAGAAACAAGTCTGAGACAGGAGGCATCTGAAGGGAAGTGGGAGAAGCAGGATAGGGCAGGTGTGCCAGTTATTACATGCTTACCTCTCGCCTTCAAACTCACCCTTCTAGACCCTATTTAGGGAGACTGTGTAGATTTGCCAAGAGGGGGGACTAGAGAGACGGAAAGGCTGGAAGAGAAAGGACTCCCTACCGCCTTTCCTGTTCCTACTGCATCCCCCTCACTTTGTTTTTTATCCATGCAACAACAGTTCATTCCAGAAATTGCAGCTGAATCCAGTTTGAAGTTTTCCCAACACTCACAGAATCAGCCTCATCACAGCTCATTAGAAACATCAGTGCAAGCTGACTGAGGTTCCCTCCTCAGAGATCTGCATTCCAGCTCTTTTCTGAGCTCAAAAACACCCACACTAGCTGAGTGGCACCTCTTTTTCAGAGCTCCCTAAGCCCTCTCCAAGCTTCTAATTTTTAATAATCTCACCTTGGCCCTAACCGGTTTGGCTCAGTGGATAGAGTGTCGGCCTGCGGACTGAAGGGTCCCAGGTTCGATTCTGGTCAAGGGCATGTACCTTGGTTGCGGGCACATTCCCAGTAGGAGGTGTGCAGGAGGCAGCTGATCGATGTTTCTCTCTCATCAAAGTTTCTAACTCTCTATCCCTCTCCCTTCCTCTCTGTAAAAAAATCAATAAAATATACTTAAAAAATAATAATCTCACCTTGGACCTGGCTGGCATGGCTCAGTGGTTGAGCGTTGACCTGTGAACCAGGAGGTCATGGTTCAAGTTCAGGCCAGAGCATATGCCTGGGTTGTGGGCTCGATCCCCAGTGTAGGGCGTATAGCTGATCAATGGTTCTCTCTCATTATTGATGTTTCTGTCTCTCTCTCCCTCTCCCTTCCTCTCTGAAGTCAATAAAATACATTAAAAATAAATAATAATAATCTCACTTTGACCTGGCCAGGTAGCTCAGTTGGTTAGAGTGTTTTCCTGATGCACCAAGATTGTGGGTTTGACCCCTGGTCAGGGCACATGCAAAAAGCAATGAATGCATGGGTGGGTGGAGTGGCAGATGGATCTCTTTCTCTCTCTCTCTCTTCACTCTCAAATCAATGCTTTCTAAAAATTTCACCTCTTCCCTTGGTCTCCCAGCTATATAGGTGGTAGCTGCTTTCTCTGTGTTCCCTTTCTGCCTCATTAACAACTCTTTATACCTTATTAATCATTTTTTTCATTAATAATCTGTTAAAATAATGAGTGGATTTTCTTTCCCCCTCCCAGCTTTATTGAGGTATAACTGACAAGCAAAAATCATATACAGTGGAGCCTTGACTTACGAGTGTCCCGACTAACGAGTTTTTTGAGATACCAGCTGTCTCTCGGCCGATTTTTTGCATTGAGTTGATAGAGTAATTTGAGTTAACGAGCTCCTTAATGAGCTCCTTAATGAGCTCGGTCTCAGAACGAATTAAACTCGTAAGTCAAGGCCCCACTGTATATTGAAGGTACACAATGTGATGATTTGATATAACTATACATTGTGAAATAATTATGACAATCAAGCTAATTAACACAGCCATCACTTCACCTGGTTACCGCACATGTGTTGAGAACACAAGATCTATTCTCTCAGAAAATTTCAAGTATACACTATGTTATTATTAACTATAGTCATCATTCTATACATTAGATCCCCACAACTTGCAACTAAAAGTTTGTACCTTTTACCAACCTCTCCCCATTTCCCTCACCCCCAAATGGATGGGTTTTCTGACTGTTTATGTACCTTAATTCAGTAATGAACTTGGGCTTGAACGGAGTACTGAGCTCCTTGCCAACATGAAACGGGATACTGGTAATTCATGGCACACATGGCATCATGATCAAGCCACAATCACCTGGTTGATAATGATAGCGTACTGACTGAAGCAAGTGCTCTGGGAACCACGTGGCTGCTGCCCTTGACTGTTACGGTGGTAAAGGTGACTACAAGGACTGTGGCATGGAAAGGACTCTGAATGCACTGGTTTGCTTACGGAAAGAAGATGACAAGATCAAGACTTTAAACTTTCAGCCTAAGTCGTGTTCAGAGACAGGGACATTTTATGACAGCCATAAAATAATCTTATAGCTTCGTGGCTGATATTGTTAAAAATCCAATACATAATTGAATTATGCATGTTGCAGAACTATGTTTTTGTATGTATGGATGACAAATCTCCAGTGGTCATCTCCTCTACAGGCATGTGTTATATATAGGAAACTTCTAGTTTTACTCTAGATCATGTTCTGGCAGGCAGAGGTGGTTAGGGGTGACAAGGTCAGCAGGGGAGGGCAGTTAGGGGTGACCAGGCTGGCAGGGGAGGGCAGTTAGGGATGACCAGGCTGGCAGGGGAGGGCAGTTAGGGGCGACCAGGCTGGCAGAAAAAGCATTTGACAAAATCCAACACCCATTTTTGATAAAATCTCTCAGCAAAGTTGGAATAGAGGGAGCATACCTCAACATGATAAAGGCCATATAATGACAAACCTACAGCCAACATCATACTCAATGGGCAAAAACTAAAACCATTTCCTCTAAGAACAGGAACAAGACAGGGATGCCCACTTTCACCACTCCTATTCGACATAGTACTGAAGTGCTAGCCATAGCAATCAGACAAGAAGAAGAAATAAAAGGCATCCAGATTGGAAAAGAAGAAGTAAAACTGTCCTTATTCACAGATGACATGATATTGTACATAGAAAACCACAAGGACTCCACCAAAAAACTACTAGACTTAATACATGAATTTGGCAATGTAGCAGGATACAAAATTAACACCAGGAAATCTATGGCTTTTTTATACACCAATAATGAACTCACAGAAAGAGAAACTAAACAAACAATCCCCTTTACCATTGCAAAAAAAAAAAAAAATTAAGATACCTAAGAATAAACTTAACTAAGGAGGTAAAAGACCTGTACTCAGAAAACTACAGGACGTTGAAAAAAGAGATAGAGGAAGACATAAACTAATGGAAGAATATACCGTGTTCATGGATTGGTAGAATCAACGTCATTAAAATGTCCATACTACTCAAAGCAATCTATAGATTCAATGCAATCCCCATTAAGATACCAACAGAATATTTCACAGACCTAGAACAAACTGTCCAAAAATTCATCTGGAATAAAAAATGACCCCAAGTAGCTGCAGCAATCCTGAGAAAGAAGAACAAAGTTGGAGGGATCACAATACCAGATATCAAGCTATATTACAAAGCCACTGTTCTCAAAACTGCCTGCTACTGGCACAAGAACAGACATATAGACCAATGGAACCAAACAGAGAACCCAGAAATAGACCCAAGCCATTATGTTCAATTAATATTTGACAAAGGAGGCAAGAGCATACAATGAAGTCAAGATAGTCTTTTTTTTTTTAAGATAGTCTTTTCAATAAATGGTGTTGGGAATATTGGACAGATACATGCAAAAAAATGAAACTAGACCACCAACTTACACCATACACAAAAATAAACTCAATATGGATAAAGGACTTAAATGTAAGATGGGAAACCATAAAAATCTTAGAAGAATCCATAGGCAGCAAAATAGCCAACATATGTCATAGCAATATCTTTACCGATACAGCTCCTAGGGCAATGGAAACCAAAGAGAAAATAAACAAATGGGACTACATCAAAATAAAAAGCTTCTGCACAGCAAAAGAAACCATCAACAAAACAACAAGAAAGCCCACTGCATGGGAGAACATATTTACCAATGTTATCTCTGATAAGGGTTTAATCTCCAAAATTTACCGGGAACTCATACAACAAAAGGAAGATAAACAATCCAATCAAAAAATGGTCAAAGGACCTAAATAGACACTTTTCGAAAGAGGACATAAAGAAGGCCAAGAGATATATGAAACATGCTCAAAGTCACTAATCATCCGAGAGATGCAAATCAAAATGACAATGAGGTACCATCTCACACCTGTCAGAATGGCTATCATCAATAAATCAGCAAACGACATGTGCTGGAGAGGATGCAGAGAAAAAGGAACCCTCCTGTACTGCTGGTGGGAATGCAGACTGATGCAACCACTGTGGAAAACAGTATGGAGTTTCCTCAAAAAATTAAAAATGGAACTCCCATTTGACCCAATAATCCCACTTCTAGGAATATATCCCAAGAAATCAGAAACACCAATCAGAAAGGATATATGCACCCCTATGTTCATAGCAGCACAATTTACAATAGCTAAGATTTGGAAACAGCCTAAGTGCCCATCAGCAGATGAGTGGATTAGAAAACTGTGGTACATCTACACAATGGAATACTACACTGCAGTAAAAAAGAAGGAACTCTTACCATTTGCAACAGCATGGATGGACCTGGAGAGCATCATGCTAAGTGAAATAAGCCAGTTGGAGAAAGATAAATATCACATAATCTCACTCATTTGTGGAATATAATGAACAACATAAACTGATGAACAAAAATAGAGCCAGAAGGGGAAAAATATTCTAGAATATAATAGAAGTAATCCTGTTATTTGCAGATTTTTAATATTTCCTACAACTTTTGTGATCATACTATGTTAGTAAAGTTTTGGTAATATTATTATACTTAAAATCCTTTTATTCTTGAAATATTAATATTTATTGCATGTAATATTATTATATGTAAGGTCATTTTTCTTGAATAATTGGTGTTTATTGCATATTTTTATATTTGCATATTATTATATTTGCATATTATTATATTTAAAATCATTTTTCTTGAAATAAAAAACTGGAAAAAATACATATGTAACCATAATACAATTAACACACCTAGAAAAAAGAAACAATTATTCCTTTATCATCAGGTAGAATGGATTGTTTTAAAAATAGTATAAAGGATGCCAGCATTTCCCCCTGAAATCTAAGGGATGCATCTGGATAACTTTTTGGATCGAGGGGTTTAAAACTCAATCCTTTGTACCCAAGATGGGACTTGAACCCACAACCCCTGACTTAGGAGGCCAATGCCCTACCTATTAGGCCACCAGGGTGTACTGCACTAACCTGAGACCAATCTCTGTGACCAATCTCTCAGTCATCTCTTCTGGTTTCCTGCAGGTTACACTCAGTCTCCAAGTTCTGCCCCTCCACTTCAGCATCGGCCCGCACTCCCTCTCAGATGCTTTCCGCTGAGCATCCTCAGGTTAGAAGAGACTGCGCACTTGTGGAATCCAAAAACCTGGGACAGCAGGCATCAAGTCATCTCATTGGACTGGGATCCCATCCTCACTAAGGGTACAGGAAGTCAGGGGATCAATCCCAGAGGAACCCTTCCCCCCTCCTTTCAGGAGAGTCTGGGTCCCGGGATAAGGAGCTGCAGGAAGGTAATGCAACGTGTAGGAGCCGCGGGGAGAGCGGGATCAGCCAGACGCTTGAGAAAAGTGCAGGTCTTTGTCTCCATCCTCCTCCCCCATTGCCCCTTTGGTCCAAAGGTTACCTGGGCCCAGGTCTCCACGGTTTCTAGCAGAGCCCGATGGCCTTAGGCCTTTGTCCTCAGGACTCTGCGTAATGGCTCCCTGTCCTGTTCCACCGGCTAGCTCAGCTGCAGAGCCTGGGACCCTGAGAACCCGCGTTTACTTTCCTACCGTAAGACTTAAGACGGGTGTTCTTTCTCATCTGTAAAATGTTTATTTTAATGACGTTTTTCTTCTTTATATTAATGAGCCCTCAATAAACCACTGAAACATCACCAAAATGATAAAGGAGAAAGTGACAGGATGCATGACCCCAGGTCAGCTGACCTAATCATGGGGTGCCATCCCCCTAGTGTTTACCCTGGGGGCGGGGGGTCCCATCACCTTGGTCATTGGCCAGAATCCTTTGGAGAGAACTCCCTTGCAAAGGTAGAGACATTTTTCCTGGGCAAAATGATGGCTCAATCCTGGGCATACTCTTCATTTAAATTTTAATATATAGGGTGTCCCCCAAAATGTACCCACATTTAACAGCTGATAGCTCAGTTGATGTTTCTTTTCAGATTTAATCCAGTTTAAATAATTATTAATTGGAATTAATAATTAATAATTATTCAAACTGTGTATACATTTTTGGGGACACTGTATACATTCACATAGTAATTTAAGGGTACACTCAATGCAAAAAATTGAAGTAATCTATTACATTTTTAAAAATATTTTATTGTGGTAAATATATATATATAATATATACATATATATAGTTAAATTTGCCATTTTAACCATTTTTAAGTGTACGATTCAGTGGTATCAATTACATTCACATATTGTGCAGCCATTACCACTATTTCCAAACCTTTCTCATCACAATAATCTTACATTTTAAAAGGCATCCTGGGGCAAATCCTCTATTCGATTCCTCCCTCAACAGTCCGAAACCTCCTCCGGGACAGTTTTCTTCATCTGAACTGTATTTCATGAAATTCCCAGCATTCGGGGTCCGCAATCCGGTTGCTTCCCGCCGGCGTTAGTGCCATCGGAGTCGCCACGGGTAACTCCGGGTTCTTAGAGGGGGAAAATATTAATCGGAGGGAGAAAAACCAACCTCAGCAGCGACCACGAAGGGACTTGAACCCTCAATCTTCTGATCCGGAATCAGACGCCTTATCCATTAGGCCACGCGGCCCTGTGAAAAAAATGCTGTGCGGCTTTTTCCATAAAGCTTGTCTGGGCGCCTGCGTGGTGTGCATCGGTGTTCGTGCTCACAGTGACTGGGAGCTCTGCCCCCCACCCCCACCCTTCCCCGCCCCCACCCCCTCGGGCTCCGTGTGGGCGGGGCTCCGGATCCGGCTACAATGGCTCTTGAGCACCGACTGAAGACGTGGTCCTGCTGTTGCGAATTCCAGACCCAATCAGGCCTCCAGGCGCCTCCTGCGGGGAGAGGCCCCCTCCGGTCGCTTTCCCCGCAGGCTCCCAGCTGGCGGTGGGCCAGGAGCTGCCCACTGCTGCCCCCACCACAGCACCGCTAACCTGCAATGCTTTGTTCCAGGCCTGTGGCCCAATCTGGACTCTGACAGTCCTGAAGGCAGAGGCCAAGTCTGCAGCTGAGCCCAGCACCTGCTGTGATGCCCCATCTATAGGTGAGGGAACTGAGGCTGGATGGAGTCGGTGGTGGCCCTGGGTGTGGCCACTCTGTCAGCACAACTGGGTGGCTGCAGTCAGGCCTGCAGGCAGAGCCGGCGCCTCAGGGAGCTGCGGATCTCCAGGCAGGCCTTGCGGCGCTCATTGCAGTCCGGACCCCGCACGTCCAGCTCACACACCTGCCGATTGACCTGCGAGGACCACACTCAGCCTGTGCCCAGGTCCTCTCGTGCCCAGCTTTGCACCCAGTGTATTGTAAGGCCGAAAGTTTCAAGTGCTGCCTTGGTATCTTTGGGCCTCATAGGGCTCCAAAGGACTAGCCAGGAGCCCCCTGCTCTTGTCAGATATGTCCCCCACCCCCCAGCAGGAAAGGCTCCCCACCCAGCTAGTTCCCCCACCAGCCAGACCAGCTACACTCCACCCCAGCCTCCACCCGAGGGCCTTCAGTTCCCTGCCAACCTGCAAAACTATTCAGACAAGCCAGTCACTTCCTCCTGCTGGTTCACTCTGTTCCCGAGTGTAACCCCGAGTGGCCCTGCCTGGTGTAGGATGTACGCCCCCCAGGCTGTGAGTGCATGACTAATAACCGCTGTGGGTGTCATGTGTTCGCCTGTCCCATCCCATTGAGGTTGGGGGATCCCTCCCTCACCAACGGGGTGCATAGGAGGTGATCAGGACACCAGGGCTAAGAAGGATGAATCTGGCCTCTCTCCCCGATTGCCAACCCCCATTCCCCAACACACCTCAGTCAGCAGCTCCAGGAGGTCTCCCTCGGGGGTAGCTCTGAGGACCTCCACCAGTGTCTGGATAAAGTCTGAACCCTTCTCATCCCGATAGGCTACACAGCCTAGGCCAGAGGACCGGGGCAGCGCGTCAGAAAGGCTGACCAGCCGCCTTCCCATCCCCAGGGGCCTATTGATGGTGGAAGTGGGGCAAGTAGACAAGACCCTGGGAGTCAGGCAAGCAAATGGGGCAGGGAGTGGGAGCTTCTTGTTTCTGAAACAAGTGGTTGCTCGATATTTGCCGAATGAATATATGATGACTTCAATATTAAACAAACATTCACTGTGAACATCCTATTTGCTGGGCACTGGGAAGAGCCCTAGGCAGGCAGAACTGCCCTGCCCTCATGAAACGTACAGCCCGGAGGGAATGCTGCAGGTACAGTGCTTGGCACAGTCAGCCCAAAACGCATGCTCACCAGCATTACTATTATCTACATATATAAAAGCCTAAGCGACCATCCAACTGTCAGAATGGTAGCTATGATGCACACTGACCACCAGGGGGCATATGCTCAAAGCAGGAGCTGCAGAGCTGTGGTGACTTGGCAGCTACTGTTCAGGAACCAGAGAGGAGGGAGCTTGATTCTGGGTGCATCACTCGAGAACCACTCTCTCGCAATCGGGACCCCTCAGAGGATGTCAGAGAGCCAGTTCTGGCCCAATCCTCGCAGGACAGGCTGAGGGACCCACTTGGTGCACGAATTTGTGCACAGGACCCCTAGTTATAAATAATAAACATGAGCCCTAGCCGGTTTGGCTCAGTGGATAGAGCGTCGGCCTGTGGACTGAAGGGTCCCAGGTTCGATTCCGGCCAAGAGCACATGCCTGGGTTGTGGGCTCATTCCCCAGTAGGGGGCATGCAGGAGGCAGTCAATCATGATTCTCTCTCATCATTGATGTTTCTATCTCTCTCTCCCTCTCCCTTCCTCTCTGAAATCAATAAAGAAATGCATTTAAAAACATAATAATAATAAACATGAAAGGAAAATGACCTAATTGGAATCAGATGGATGCCCCTGTGCCACACATGTCAAGCCCCAGCTGCCACTACAGCCACACTAGCCCTCCAGCCAGGCTGGGTCCTGTGTAACGAGGCTTCTTGATGACCCTTCCCCTTACCCTCAGCCGCTGCATAGACCATCAGGATGTCTGCTTGGTCACAGCTCCCTGGCGTGAAGCCCCCGGAAGAGTTGCCTGCAAGGGGGATCAATTCCATTTACTCAGCACCCAGGACTCCACCATCCCTGGGGTCTCCCTGAGTCTGGCTCAAGGGCAGCACACGCAGCGTAAAGAGTGCAGAGCAGGAAAGACAGATTAGAGTTCAAATCTCAGCCCTGCCACTTACCAGCTGTATGACCTCAAAAAAGCTATTTCACCTTCTTTTTTTTTTTTTTAATATATTTTATTGATTTTTTACAGAGAGGAAGGGAGAGAGAGAGTTAGAAACATCGATCAGCTGCCTCCTGCACACTCCCCACTGGGGATGTGCCCGCAACCCAGGTACATGCCCTTGACCGGAATCGAACCTGGGACCTTTCAGTCCGCAGGCCGACGCTCTATCCACTGAGCCAAACCGGTTTCGGCTATTTCACCTTCTTAACTCCAGGGTTGTTTCGAGGCTCAAGTAGGGGAGAAGCCCTTGTGGCTTCAGATGGTTTTTCTTCCCATCCCCTTGGCAAAGAGAGGACAGAGGTGGCAGCAGGACCCCAGCTCAGAGCCCCTGCCACACACACACACAAACACACACACACACACACACACACACACACACGCACACACCAGCCCTGCCCAAGGCCAGGCTCCAGAAGGCAGACAGACCCACCTTGGGCATCTGCATAGATCCGAGGGGGTGGCTGGTGGTGCCCGCAGCCAGCGCCAGAACCAGGGGAGAGCTGTGGGCCCCATGCCAGCATCCCTGTGTCCTAGGGAAGGAGAGGGCAGGCAGGTCCTTTCACTCAGCAGATCCTGAAGGTGCCTCCAGGGGTCCAGCCCCCAGCCCCTAGGACTCCGGGGCAGGTCTGCCAGGCTGGGAACATTCAGAGCACTGAATGAAAAGTGCTGGGGGCAAAGTGCTCGAGTTCACAAACTTGACCTCTAGGAGACACTGGGAGAGGGGGCAGGAAAAGGACTAGTGCTCAGGCTTCCTGGGGGAGGTGGGCTGGGTGAGGACATCTAGGACAGGAGCCAGGCAGGAGGCTGACCCCAGGGAGGGCCCCGGACCCCACTCACCCCCACGGCAAGCCTGAAGCAGGAAAATCTTGGGACAGCCCCGCAGGGCCCTGCAGTGGCTCAGCTCCCGCACCAGTGCCTCTGGCCGCACTTCTTTCCCATCAGCCCCCAGCAACTGCCCCTGAGGTCCCCCATGGGCCATCAGGGCCACAAGGGCACAGCTCACGGGGCTCCTGCGGGCATCCAGCTGCTCCTGGAACTGGGCCAGCTCCTCCTGGAAAGCCTGGAGTGCAAGGAGAGGAGCCGTGGGTCAGGGCCACTGCCTTCCCAGTGCCTGGAAGCCTTCCAGGTAGACTTCTCCAGCCCACCAACCCTCCCTCCCACCTCCTGCCAGCTTCAGGACCAGGAAGGAAGTCCTTCTGACCCCTGCTGCAAAGCCTGGCATGGCCTTATTGGAGGTGACAGACATGTGGTTGGCTCTGTAGCTGGTCCTCTGGTGCCAAAAAAGTTAAGAGGCGTGAGGGGAGGGCAGTGAGCTGATGAGCTTTGAGAAGGAACCCGAGACCCTTCCAGGAAAAACCTGAGGGTCCAACTGGGGCCTTGATCAGGAGAGCCGAGGAACAGCCAGCCCGGGAAGCCACAGGAGCCCTGAAGCCCAGGCTTCCAGAGGCAGGGATTCCCAGTGCATGCGGCAGGGAGGATGGGGGCTAGACTTGGGGCTGCCCTTCCTGCCCACCACGGGGGAGAGGCCCAGGAGAGAGTCCCCAGGGCCCGGGGTGGGGGTATGCCTTCTTTAGAGCAGCACCAGAAGTTCTGGGCTTCCCCTCACCTGGGCTGTAGGGTCTGTCCTCAGGGTGGTCTCGAAGCCCAGGGTCTGGCACAGGCCCCCCAGTGCCTCCACATCACGCTGGGCCCCAGGCCGGTCCCGGATGACGGCTAGGCAGAGGGCAGCCCTGTCTCTAGACAGGTCATACTGAGCACCGGGGCTGGGTTCTGGCTATAAACAAGGTAAGGTGCAGTGAACGTAGTCACAGGACTTCCAGCCCCTTGTCTCCCCACCTCGGGTCTCCCTGAGCCTCTGTGCCACATGGTTGGACACGCCTCCTGCCCCCTTACCTCAGGCCCCCAGGGCTCCACGTCCCCCAGGCACAGCGCCCCCCGCAAGGAGCTCTGAAGGACGGGGCAGGTGGCCCCCGAGGACTCTCCAGCTGTCCTGCAGAAGACCTGGGGGGATGGAGCCACAGGGTCCTCAGGCGGCTGCTCCATGGGAGCAAGGTGAGAAGAGAACCTGGCTCCCAGGAATGACTCGACCAGACTCCTAGCTACTACAGTCTCTTTGGGTTCCTCTGCCAGTTAGAGGGAGGAGGAGACACATGAAAGAGGGGGAGGCTACAAGGGGAGTTCTATTTCAGGCTCAAGGTCATACGCTTCCCTGGACATGGGTTCTACAGTGGCCATACCATTCACCACTGCCTTTCAAGGAAAGGCACCAGGCTGGAGCAGAGCTGGGCTCACCCCTCACTTGCAGGATCACCCAGGGCCACCCAACCATCCAGTGAGATCTTTGGGTGTTGGAACTAGAACGGAATCATTCCCAACCCTGCCTTCCAGGGACCTACAGTCTGATGGAACAGTCACTGCCTGGATGAGTATAAGGGTTGACTCAGGGAGTGTGAGAGGGGCTCTCACTGGCAGCCTGGGGCTGTATGAGGCTTACCGGGACAACAGGCAGGGCATGGCAAGTAGAGGGAGCAGCTGGAGCAAAGGCATGGAGATGTGAAGATGTTGGAGTGTCAGATGTTGGAGTGTCTGAGTGGGTGTGAGGCAGGGCATGGATGGGGGGTGAAAGACGGGGCCATGTCTACCACGTATTGTAGAATGAACGGGTGGGAAGCATGTGAATGAATCTGTGTAACAGGCTCAGGGGAGGCGACTGGCACAGCCCCCTCCCTGGGACTCCCCATCTGGGGCTCCCACCTCTGTCAGCAGCTGCAGCAGGGACCAGTGAGGACAGCGGCCACAGAGTTCGCTCAAGCCAGTGAGGAAGGTCCCGGGCTTGGGGGCAGCTGGGTAGAAAAGTACAAGGTTGGCCTGAAGGGAAGGTCTTGGCCTTGCGTCCACCCCCACTCTCAGCCTGCTCTGCCCACAATAGGGGTCCCTGCCCAGCCACTCACCCCCAGGAGCACTTGAGAGCAGCAGGAAGACTTTGGGGCAGCCCCGCAGGGCCTCACAGCCACTCAGCTCCCGAACCAACCTCTGTGGCTGCCTCAGCTGCCCATTGGGGGCCACCAAGGCCACGAGGACACAGCCCACAGGGGCCCCGTGGGCATCCAGCTGCTCCCGGAACCCAGTCAGCTCCTCAAGGAAGTCCTAGAGCAAGAGTCAGAGGGAGGCCTGGGTCTGGGGAGGCCCCATGTGGGGCTGAGGGTGGAGGCAGTAGGCAGGGTAGGGCTCACCTGGACCGGGGCCTCCCTCCTCTGGCAGCTCTCAAAGCCCAGGGTCTGGAACACACTCTCCAGGATAGCCACTGTAGAGGCCGATACCTCCGGGCTGCTGAGTGTCAAGGCCACCCTTGGGCCCTGCACGCTGTACTTCCCCTGGGAAAGCAAGGCCAGAGTTGGGCGGGGTGGGGCTCTGCTGGGAGCCAGGAGTGAGGAGGGCCAGGCAGTGCCTCCACTACCTTTCTTCCCAGGCTGTCTTGAGCATCTGCTATCTGCGCGGCCACCCGCAGTGTCCCGGACACCAGGAAGGCCATGGATGCCAGTTGGGCACTTCCTCTGAGCCCAGAGCTCACCTCCCGGCCCCAGCACCAATGCCTTGGGTCTCAGTACTTGCCCTCTCCCCGTTCTCTGATCTATCAGCTGTTTATGAGCTGAGCCGGACTCTGTCCCCTCCCTTGGAACCTTGGATCCTGGGCCCCACTCCTTGCTCTGTTCCTTGGGGATAGCAGGCTACTTCCTGGCTGGCACTGCCATGCCCCTGCCTAAGCCAGGAGCCTGTGCCCAATCCTATTCTTAGCTCCTGGGCCACCTCTTATCTGATTTTGTTACACCCGAGTGCCTCTCTTCTGAGCCAACATCAGCATCAGAAGTTTGTGCACTACTCCTGCCACCTGTCACCCTACTTACTCATGCAAGATGCCCACACACATGCACACAGCAGCCTCAAGCATTAAAGTACAGAGAGTGAGGGGCACTATCTCAGAGGTAGAATCCCCCCCACAACTGGAGTCAGCTGTCCATCGTGAGACCCCAGTTGCTTCATCTGGGAAGTGGGGTCTGTCCCAGATCAGTGGTTGAGCATTCATCTATGAACCAGGAGGTCACGGTTCGATTCTCAGTCAGGACACATGCCCGGGTTGTGGGCTTGATCCCCAGTGTGGGGCATGCAGGAGACAGCTGATCAATGATTCTCTCTCATCACTGATGTTTCTCTCTCTCTCTCCTTTCCTCTCTGAAGTCAATAAAATATATTGACTGGCTGAGGAAAGGCCCAGGGGGCAGAGAGGCTGGCACACAGACCAAGGAACGGAACATCTTGTCTCAGCCAGCCCCACCTCTCCTCAAGTGAGCCTGCTGAGGCCTGGTGAACTGGGAAGGGCGCAGCAGGGATGGAAGGAGCTGACATGAGCCCAGCAGCTACAGGCAGGCCCCAACCCGGGGTCTGCGCATGCGAGTGGTCAGATGTCGAGGGCTATGTGGGGGATGGGAGCAAGGCCCACTCTGATTCAGCAGCCCTCTCCCTAATGGATTTGAGCACAGGAACCAGCATGAGCACACCACCACCCTGACCAGTAACCCTGTCTCCTCATCTCACCAATGGGGAGAAAGGGAATGGCCTGGCAAAGACCTCGAAGTCCTGTTCAGCTGGGACAGGGAAGGGTGCCACCGGCGGTCTCATCCTGAACTGGCCCCAGCCCAGGGCAGACACTGACCAACACAGCAGGATCAGAGTCTCAAGGCTTATAGTTGCCCTTCGGGGCCCAGCTCACCTGGAAGCCAAGAATGTGGCTCCACCTGGGAACTGCCCAGCACCATGTGCGAATAGGACTACCAGGTCAGGAGACCAAGGGGTACAAATTCTAGGCTCCCCTACCCAGCAACCACCTGAAGAACAGAACAGCCTGGAGGAAGTTTCCACATTTATTCAAACCCTTTTGCTGCCCTTTGGAGGCAGGCTGGGCCGAGCTCCTGTGGAGAGCCTGTGGTGTGTCCCTGTGAATGCCAATCTGCAGACGATGCAGACAACATGGAATGCAGTGCCTAAGGACTCAGTGCTGACAAAGTGCTGACAGAGTGCTAGTGTTAAGTACTGTAAACCCCACGTCTCTGGAGGCAGTGGGCTTCCACTGGCCCTGATCTTGGTCTGCACAGACCTCCAGTCCCGGGAGCTACCACTAGCCTTAGCTGAGGCTCTGGTGGGCTCTTGAGGGGGAAGTTGGTACAGATCAGTAGCGTGTTGCCAGGACAGGGCAGAGTGGTCAGGGCAGAAGTGGGAGGGGGTGGGGGCCAGAAAGCCCTTTCGGCCTCACTGAGGGGCCAGATCTTCACAAGTGTGGGCTGACTAGTGGTCAAAGCCTGTCCTCCACCCCTACGGGAAGGCACAGGTTGGCAGGGCAGAGGGCCTGGCCATGGACCCGGCCAAGAAGGCAGGGAACAAAGAGCCACAGGGCAAGCAAGGCCGAGGGCAGTTTCTGGGTCCTGCCCAAATCCTCAAACTTCCCTGCTGCCTCAGTCTTTCTCCCATGCTAAGGCCACCTGCCAGGAATGTGCTGGGGCTCCGGGAAGCCAGAGGGCAAGAGAAACCCCCAGAATGGCTGCGAGGTCATGGGGGATTTCCATTACTTGGTTGTGTTGACCAGGTCCTGGGGCAGAGCAGGGCAGGGCAGTAGGGGTGGTGGCTGCAGAGAGAGGTGGCCATCCTGCTGCTCCGTCTCCCGGAATATCCCTCCAGCCCTCACCCCACGGGCTGGGCCATCTTGGCATGCAGGCTCTGGTGGGCGATGAGGTGGGCGCGCTGCTTGAAGCTCTTGTCGCACTCTCCGCAGCGGAAGGGCCGCTCGCCCGTGTGCACGCGCCGGTGGTCCAGCAGGTAGGAGCGCAGCGAGAAGCTCTTGCCGCAGTCGCTGCAGCTGAAGGGCTTCTCACCCGTGTGGATGCGCTGGTGGTCCGCCAGGTTGGCGCTGCGGCTGAAGCTCTTGCCACACTCGGAGCAGGAAAAGGGCTTCTGGCCCGTGTGCACGCCCTGGTGGCGCACCAAGTCCGAGGAGCTGCGGAAACGCTTGTCGCACTCCTGGCACTTGTGGGGCTTCTCGCCTGTGTGCGTGCGCTGGTGGCGCGCCAGGTCTGAGCCCCAGCGGAAGCGCTTGCCGCACTGGCCGCAGCTGTGTGGCTTCTCGGCGGCCAGGTCTCGGAACTGGCGCCTGCAGGTGGGCAGCCGCCCCCGCCTCGCCCCCACTGCTGGCTCCAAGAGCACCCCTGGCCGGGCCTCACTCTCCCAGGATTCGGCCTCCTCAGGGCTCCAGGCCACAGTCACATCGCTGCCCGCCTGGCCTGGGGGCACCCTCACTGCCTCCTCCAGCGGGGATCGCCCCCTTTGGCTCTTGAGCCCCAAACCTGCAAGCGAAGAGGAGGAGGTGGGCTCTTCAGTCCCATCTGGTCTGGGCTCAGAGCTGAGGCAAGGCAGAAACGGCTCAGTGGCAAGCGCCTTGGCTGTCAGGTTCAGAGTCCTGGGCTGGACAGACCTGAGCCTGTTTCCTCCTCCATAAAATGGGGACATGATAAAAGGCCGGCAGAGAGGGCAGAGGCAGCAGCAGAGTCAGAGGCAAGGAGTCCGCTGATCCTGCCCCAGAGGCACCAAGTGTACACCTAACCAATCTGGGCTTCCCTCCCATAATAGGATCCAACACCCCACTCTCTGAGCCCTGGCAATTCAAACTCCAAAACTTAAGAGATTAAGGTAAAGTTCGTAAACGATCCAAACTCTCACTATTCATTATCAGAAACAGGACTCACATGGGTTCAGCTACCGTGGTTCCTCTCACTACACAAGCTCTTGTCTTCTTTTTTTATAAACTTAAAAAAATTTTTTTTTATTGGTTTCAGAGAGAAAGGGAGAGAGAGAGAGAGAGAGAGAGAGAGAGAGAGAGAGAGGGAGAGAGAGAGACACATCAATGATGAGAGAATCATTGATCAGCTGCTTCCTGCACGCCCCCTACTGGGGATCGAGATCAGATCTCCTGGTTCATGGGGGGACCCTCAACCACTGAGCAACACCTGCTGGGCCAAGCTCTTGTCTTCTAAGCTCAAGAATGGAGTTGGATCCAGAGGGATCCTAGCCCACCACATCGATTCGTGTAGATTATGTGAGATGACCCCCACATAGAGCTCAGAAAGGTGCTGGCTTGGAGAGGTTCCAGGGAGCATGGCCTCTACCGCACAGGCCCAGGCCCTGGAGCCCAGCACGTGTTTTCACGGTCAGCACCTCTTCCCAGGGCAGCCTGGAGGGCCCTGCAACCACCATTTGGACCGAGTCCCAGCTCTGTCCCTTTGGTGTCCGCTGACCTGAGTCTCAGGCCCCTTGTCTAAAAAACAAGGAGAACACCTCTATGTACTGGGCTGTGAGAACCACATGAGAAAATGTCCATATGTGTGCTCAGCCAGTGCTAGCATGTTGCAAGCACCCACCACATATTAATACATGTCCAAAGGCAAAGAAAAATGAACATTAACACACAAAAATAAATCAGCCAGGGCTCTTGCAGACAGGCTAGGAAAGCCCACTTTGGAGCCAGCTGAGAGGGAGTGAGGAGGAAGACTGAGGATTCCAGCAGGACGTGCAGGGAGTGTGGCCTGCCTGGACCCTCTCTCTGCTGCTGGGACCCCCAGGGAGGCTACTGCCTCCAGCTCAGAGAAACCAAGGACGCCGAGGGTCCTGGCTGTACCTACTGCTTACCCACAGCAACGTTCCGGGAGTTTTCCCGCTTTATGTCCCAGAAAAGGTCCCGCTGAGCAGGGTCCAGGGACCCCCATTCTTCCTGGGAGAAATAGAAGGGAATGTCTCCAAATGTCACAGGTCCCTGAAATGAGGTGAGAGGTCCCGCTCAGGGATGCCTTGCTCAGGGCTCGCCTGGCAGCCGCGAGGAAGAGGATTGGGATGGGGAACAGGATGGGCCCAAGCAGGAGCAGGAAGGATGGAGAGGCTTTGAGAAGGCAAGGCCCACAGAGAGTCATCAGGACCAATGGCCTCAGAGGGGACAAAGGGACTGGTAACTTACATGGATCTTACATGGATCTCAGAGGCAAAGCAGGGCATTCGTTTTCTGTTTGGTACTCCCCTCCTTAAGAAGAGCAGGAAGCTGGGCTGAAAGAAAAGAACAAAGCTTCAGAGAGGCCAACTCAAGCTAGATATGAAACCCCACACACTCTCCTATGTGCACATACATGTACACACACACACACACACACACACACATAAGCTTCGCAGAACAAGTACCCTTCCTGGTCCCTTAGGGCAAAGCCCGGGAAGGAGCTTACTCACCACCATGGCTGTGCTGCTCCCGGGACACAGGTCGCCCCCCTTGCCCCCCCCCCTTAGGGGGAGGCCCCTTGGCCTGAGATCCCTGGACTGCAGCCTGGGGTTCCACCTCCTCTGAGGGCACGTCCTGTGCAGGAACCACAACATGTTCATCAGCACTGAGCCCAGGTGGGGAAGACAGAGTTTAAC
>NW_005871120.1:4836120-4856528 GCF_000147115.1 Myotis lucifugus
ACTCACTGATCAAACACAAGGCAAGAACCACGCCCCCAAAGGAGAGAATCACAGAGCCATTTAGCGAGGAGGAATGTGTGTGTGTGTGTGTATGGGGGGGGTGGGGGACCTCCCTGTGAAGGAAGAAACCCTTACCCCAGTTACTCAGCACCTCCCCAGATGCGTCCAGTGTCAAGGACCCAGCACCTCACAAGACCGTAGGGTCCACATGTACAGCTCTACCTTCTCATGCCCCCTCTGGTGCTCTCACTATGCACATCACTCCATCCCCAATTCCTGGCCTAGAGCTGAACATGAATAAACATTGGCAGAGCTTCTGTGGCGCTAAAACCTGCCTTTCTGGAACATGCCTGCTTCGGTCCTGCTCTGCCTTCCAAGGCCACCAAAAGGAAACCAGATTCACTCGGACAGTGTCTTTCAGACAGGCAGCCCCTGCTACGCATGCTCCTGTGGGTGTTCTCCCTGGCTCTGCGTCCCCCCCCCCCGCCCCCCCGGATGTGGGAAAGGGCCCCTCACTTGCGGCCATACTTTCACTGGCTGCTTCTGCAGGTCCTCCACCAAGGCAACAGCTTCCTCGCCACTCTCGGGGCGCCGCTCTCGCAGCCAGTCCTGGACACCCCCGGGCAGCACACTCAGGAACTGCTCCAGCACCAGCAGCTCCAAGATCTGCTCCTTGGTGCGCAGTTCAGGTCGCAGCCAGCGGCAGCAGAGCTCCCACAGCTGGCTGAAGGCCTCGTGGGGCCCGCCCGCATCCCCGTAGCAGAACTGCCGAAAGCGCTGGCGGCAGGCCTCGGAGTCCCTGCTGTCCTCTTGCTGGGCAGAGTCCTGGTCCCAGGAGGAATCTTCCACCTTCACGATGAGAAGCCCTGCTCCCTCCCCAGGGGCCTGGTCCTGGGACTCCAGGGGGGCTGCCATCCCCCTGGCCTAAGGCTCGGGGTTGGTGGGCCTCAACCCAGGAGCCTGCCCTTCAGTCTCCCTGAGGGATTCCCTGTGGCAACTGGGCCAGCATCTGGACACAGGCTCCTAGGGAAAGAGCAAAACAGCAGGAGGAAGAAGGTACATGAGCAAACACCAGTCTGGAGGGACATCCAGGGACTTGAGCTCCCATCCTCTCCTGGCCCTGAGGCCTTTTGTAGGCTCTCCTGTAAAGCCCTGCTCATTCGACACTCTCCCCCCTACCAATGCAGGTCCACAGCCCCTTATCCTCAGCTCTGACATCCCAAACTCCCAGGGTTATACCAGCTGGCCTACTGATGTGAGCATGTTTGTAATCTCCATTGATCCCACTTAATGTAAATGTTCATATATTTTACAGCAGAAATATTCATGTATTTGAGTCTGTAAAACCCCATCAAGCTGTTCTCACAATGTGTATTTCTGTATGTGTACTATGGTTCAATAAAAAAAAAAATTAACAGGTTTGATTGTTGCCCTAGACTCTGCTGCCAGGGGTTACTTGATATACTACGTGCACTGTATTATCCTTCTGAAATTTAAAAACTTCTGAATTCCAAACAACTTCCGGTCCAGGGGTGCCAGCGATGGGCTCACAGACACCATCCTAAGCCATTCATCCACAGGTATGTATGAATGTATGACATGTTTATTATGCCTTACGCTGCCATAAAAGTCTTGAAAAGAGTGGATTTTAGAACTCTGTTTTTTGTTTCAATAAAGAAGTGACACCTTGCCATAACCGGTTTGGCTCAGTGGATAGGGCGTTGGCCTGCAGACTGAAAGGTCCCAGGTTCGATTCCAGTCAAGGGCATGTACCTGGGTTGCGGGCACATCCCCAGTAGTGAGTGTGCAGGAGGCAGCTGATCGATATTTCTCTCTCATTGATGTTTCTAACTCTCTATCCCTCTCCCTTCCTCTCTGTAAAAAATCAATAAAATATATATTTTTTTTTAAAAAGAAGTGACACCAGCCACTGTAATAAAAGGGGAGAGGGGCTGCACAATACAGAATCCATAGAAGAAACTCTCCATTCGACCATGCAGTGCACCCTCCCATCAACAGCCTGACATATAACCCCCCAGACCTCCCCCTAAAGCATTTACTAAAAATGTGCTTCTAGGAACGGAAAGTGTTTTTTGTGTGTTTTCACAGAATGAGGTCTTCTTGCACAAACTATTTTGCAATACGCTTTTCCACCTAACACTGCTTCTTCCTTAGCCACGCGGTATGGATGTGCTCGCTTCTGAGCCAATACCCAAGGGAGGCGTTCGGGTTGGTTCCAGTCCTTTTCTCTACGGCACACTAAGTACTTTATTCTGTCCTTTTTTAAATTTTAATTTATTTATTAGCGAGAGGGGGAGAGGGAAAGAGAACCATGGGTTTGTTGTTCCACTTATTTATGCGTTCACGGGTTGCTTCTCGACTGTGCCCTGACCCAGGATCAAACCCGCCGCCTCGGCGGAGCAGGAGGACGCTCTTGACTAACCAAACCGGGCAATCCGGCGGGGCGCGCACTTTATTCTTGTCACTTCTCACAACACCCCTGAGAGGTTCGCGCTCCATTCTCGTCCTCTAGTGACCGAGGAGGAGGCTCCGCTCGGAGAGGGCGAGGGACTCACCAGGGTCGCGCGGCAGGACGCGGCAGGCGGGAACGCGGACCGCCCGAGCCCCGAGCTCGATCCCCGGCAGCCTCGCCTGCACGGAGCCGAGAGGCGGCGGGGCGGGCAGTGGGTGCGGCGCCCGGGCTCCCCGCAGCGCTTCTCAGCGGTGCACGCCCCCTCCGGCTTCTGCCTGGGAGCGCGGGCCCCTCCCGCAGGGAGCCCGAAGCTCGACCTGGGAGTCCAGCGGCCCCGGTCGCGCGTCCCGCCCCGGGGCCACACCCCCCACCGCCGCCCTGGCGTTCCCAGTTCCGCTGGATTCCGGCGCCGGAAGTCCGCGCGGAGCTCGCCGGGAAACGGCACGGCGCACGCGCTGCTCTAAGGACTCGGAACTACATCCCCCAGAAGGCCGTTGCTCAGTGAGCCCGTTCGCCTTGACCGACGGCCAATGAACGGAGAGAGTTACCTTGCGCGTCAACACCCACGCCCGCGAGTTGTGGTCTGCGTTTGACTCGGGCAGTCCTTTCGCTCGTCGTTCAGGTTTCTCGGCTCTACGGACTCCGAGGAGCGCGGAGCTTTCTGGGAAATGCAGTGAGGGGCGCGGAGCCCCCTGCAGCTGTTCTCTGTCCCGGAGCGGCCGGAGTTGCCCGACAGGACTCGGCAGGCGGGGACTCTGACCTCAGGGAGCCCCGCGCTCTCCCACCTTCGCCTCCGGGGCGGCGGGGATCCCGGGCCCAGGGAGAAGCTACAGCAGGCGGGCCGGATCCGGGAACCTTGGGGTTCTCCTGTCCACAGATTTGGACCTGCTCCCACCCTCGCTACTTACTCCTCGACCTGGAGATCTGAGGCCTCAGATCTTTTTCTGAAATAGAAGAGGCTTTCTTGTTTTGATTATGTAAGCATTGCATGCGTAGCGTGGAAAAGAAAATTACGAAAAAATGGAAAAAAGGTATCGAGATCCACAAGGTGAGCTCCCTCACTTTGCTCAAATGTCACTCCCTCACAATGGCTTTCCCTAACTCTGTGTAAACAGCACCTACTACACACACACCGCCCTGGCTCTGCCCAGACTTATTTTTCTTCCTTTGATTCAGTACCCGACATATTTGTGTAATACCGTCTCTTGACTACAAGCTCCATGAGGTCACACTATTGCCTTACTCCCAGCATCGAGAATTGTTTCTGACGCAATATTTGTTGAATAACTAAAGGTTTAAAATATTCCTAATAGAGCCATTCAGAAATAAATACTATTAATATTTTAGTCTGTTCTTACAATTCTACATCTATGAATGTTTCTAATATAAATCTGGAATCATTTGCTCAGGCCAGGTGGCTCAGTTGGTTGGAGCGTGAGCCTGTTTTGGGTTTGATCCCCGGTCCAGACACATGCGGGGAGGAAACTAATGGATGTTTCTCTCACGTCAATATTCTTGCTCTCTTTCTAAACAAACAAACAAACAAATAAAAAACATCCTCAGGTGAGGATAAATCTGGAATCATTTTATATAAATAATCTTTTGTCGTTTTTTGTTTTTTCCTTTTGATTGAATCTATGGGGGTACCCAGGTTAACAAAATTATACAGGTTTCAGGTGCACAGTTCCATAACACATCATCTGTACACTGTATTGTGTGTTCACCATCCCAAGTCAAGTCTCCTTCCATCACCATTTATCCCCCCATACCCTCCTCCACCTCTCCCTCCCCGCAAGTAATGTTCTGTTGACTGAAAAGTCTATCAGGGATATTTTTCCATATCAGCATTTATAAATAAAAGAATGCATCTGTTTTTCAAGCTGCATATTATTCCATAGCATGAAAGTGGCATATTTTATTTAAAGCCCCTTACTACTGGGCATTTAGTTTCCATTTTTTTCTGTATTTCTACATACACTTTGCTGCATTCCCTTGGGGAACTTGCTGGAGGACATGAGCCAAGACTGTTCTATCAAACAGCCGAAGTGGATGTTACTGGGTTCCCCTCCCTCTACTGGCCTCAATGGAAAAGGACAAGGGGAAGAAGAAACTTGCAAGTCCCCTTTTCCAAGAATGGCCTTATAGTGTTCTACCACGCCCTCTATTGGCAAAAAACATCATATTGACGAGCAAAGGAGGAATGTCTACAGGATCCAGAAGGCTTCAGTATCACAAAGGACAAAATGAGTGTATTGGGGGCTGACAGACAAATTAATAACTAGCACACCTACCATATATTCTATTGGGCATTGCTGGTAGATGATAAATCATTTTCATACAGATATACGAAATTGACAACCTAGTTGAACTTTCTTTTCCTTCTGACAGTATTTTAGTTTATTTTTCTAGTTAGAAAATATAATCAATAATGAAAAAAGTAAAAATTTCTTTCCAAAAAAATTATATTCATTTTCAGAATTTATATGCATTATTTTCTTGGCATAATAGCATTGTCCAGAACTCCCTAAACAATGTTAGGGCAGCAGACATCATTCTCTTGGCTAATTAAAATACTTTTAAGGAATTTTTAGATGGGAGCCCAGAAATCGACCCAAACCAATATGCTCAATTAATATTTGACAAAGGAGACAAGAGCATGCAATGGAGTCAAGACAGTCTCTTCAATAAATGGTGTTGGGGAAATTGGATAGATACATGCCAAAAATTGAAACTAGACCACCAACTTACACCATACACAAAAATAAACTCAAAATGGATAATGGTCTTAAATGTAAGATGGGAAACTATAAAAATACTAGAGGAATCCAAAGGCAACAAAATCTCAGACATATGCCAAAGCAATTTCTTCACCGATACATCTCCTAGGGCATTGGAAACTAGAGAAAATAAACAAATGGGACTACATCAAAATAAAAAGCTTCTGCACAGCAAAAGAAACCAATCAACAAAACAACAAGAAAGCCCACTTCATGGGAGAACATATTTGCCAATGTAATCACCAATAAGGGTTTAATCTCCAACATTTATAGGGAACTCATACAACTTAACAAAAGGAAGATAAACAATCCAATCAAAAAATGGACAAAGGACCTAAATAGACACTTTTCAAAAGAGGACATTCAGAAAGCCAAGAGGCATATGAAAACATGCTCAAAGTCACTAATCATCCGAGAAATGCAAATCAAAACAACAATGAGGTACCATCTCACACCTGTCAGAATGGCTATCATCAACAAATCCACAAATGATAAGTGCTGGAGAGGATGCGGAGAAAAGGGAACACTCATGCAGTGCTGGTGGGAATGCAGACTGGTGCAGCACTATGGAAGACAGTATGGAGTTTCCTCAAAAAGTTAAAAATGGAACTCCCTGCTGAAACCGGTTTGGCTCAGTGGAAAGAGCGTCGGCCTGCAGACTGAAAGGTCCCAGGTTCGATTCCGGTCAAGGGCATGTACCTTGGTTGCGGGCATATCCCCAGTAGGAGATGTGCAGGAGGCAGCTGATCGATGTTCTTACCTCTCTATCTTCTCCCTTCCTCTCTGTAAAAAATCAATAAAATGTATTTTTTAAAAAAAGAAAAAAAAAATGGAACTCCATTTGACCAGTGATCCCACTGCTAGGAATATATCCCAAGAAACCAGAAACACCAATCAGAAAGGATATATGCACCCCTATGTTCTTAGCAGCACAATTCGCCATAGCTAAGATCTGGAAACAGCCTAAGTGCCCATCAGCAGATGAATGGATTAGAAAACTGTGGTACATCTACACGATGGAATACTATGCTGCTTAAAAAAGAAGGAATTCTTACCATTTGCAACAGCATGGATGGAACTGGAGAGCATTATGCTAAGTGAAATAAGCCAGTCAATGAAGGAAAAATACCACATGATCTCACTCATTTGTGGATAATAAAGACCATTATAAACTGATAAGCAAAAATAGATATAGAGGCAGAGCAGCATCGAACAGACTGTCAAACTACAGCGGGAAGGCTGGAGAGGGTTTGGGGGCGGGGAGGGGGGTTAAGAGATCAACCGAAGGACTTGTATGCATGCATATAAGCATAACGAATGGACATAAGACACTGGGGGGTAGGGGAGCCCGGGGGAATGTCAAGGGGAGGAAAAAAAAAGGAGACCTATGTAATACTCTTTGTAATACTTTAAGCAATAAAAAAAAAGAATTTTTAGATGGGCACATGGCCGTTTAGAATAAAGAGTGTATTTTCCAAGCCTCTCCTGTAGCTAAGTATGGCCATGTAATTAAAGTGAAACCAATGAGATGTGAGCAGATGTGATGTATGCATCTTACTGGAAAGGGATAGGTCATGTCCCTAGTCTCTTTTCCCCAACTGCTAGCAGGAATTTGGACATAGTGGCAAGGGCCATGCAAGTAAGAGTAACATCCAGAGGTGTCAAAGCAATAAGATGGAAGGTGCCTGGATTCCTCCTTACTGTGGAGCCACCAAACTAGCCCTGGACTTATACTCAGGAAGGTAATGTGAGAGGGAAAGAAATACCATGTTTAAGCCTCTGTTATTTGGAGTTGAACTGAATCCTGACTACCTCATAGGGTCATTATAAGGATTACATAAATGAGAGAATCCAAGTCGACCAGTATTAACTCTTAACACACAGCAAGTGCTCAACAAAGAGTGGTTAGTCTCAGGGCATTATCACCACCAGGAACTTGTCAGGGGCATAGAGTACCTGGAAGCTGCAGGAGTTAGGACTCCTGGGCATCTTTTCCACTTTCCCCCGAAGATTTCAGCCCAACTTGCTCTGGTCAGTGGCCTGTTCCATTGTCTTACTCTTCATGGCTGGCCTTGAGCTTTATTCCTTGAGAACAGAAAAACTGGAGTGCTCCGGGAGGTGAGTCACTGAGTGCTGCATTTGGAACCCAGACAGGAGACGGCCTGACCCGGTCACAGGCTCCATCAGGAACATGAGGACGAGGAAGGCTGGACCATCCTCATAACCTCCCATTCTCCACCATCCCGGAGACACCAGGGAGAAACCTGGGCCCACAGCCCTTCCCAAGTCCCACTTCTCTAGCTTCCCCTCCCTCCCAGCAGGGTTGTCATTTCACCTTATGAAACGCCAGTCTCTTCTTGGCAGGGCCTTGATGTTGTCGGCTTCATTCCCCCCCCCCCCCCCTAGCTTGGAAGGGTCTGCCCCCAAATTCTTCTAAAACGGCTTCTTGTCATTTTTCAAGTCTTAGCTTAAATGTTCCCTCCTTGCATGGGCCTTTTCTATCAGTTGCTAGCATCCTCCATTGCTTCACCTGTCCTTTCTTTCTGGCTTTTGTCACTACTTGAAATTAATGTATCAATTATCTGCTTGCCAGTCTCCTCCACCAGGGCCAACCCCATGAGCGCAAGGATCTTGTGTGGCTTTTTCATCGCTTATTCCTCTGCATTTAGCGAAGAACCTGGAATGCATTCATTTCATACTTGAAAAATGAATGAGTGAATGCAGCAAAGACCCTATTTAACGTTTTCCCGCCTTTTACCACCCCCTCACCTCGCACCGGAGTCCTCAGTTTACCCGCCCCCGCCCCGAAGGCCCCCCGAGGACCGCAGTCTCCTTCCAGGCAGTGGACGCGCCAGCGCTCAGCTCTCAGCTCTCACTGGCTGCACCGTCAGGCCCTGCTCCGCTCGGAGGGTGCAGTGTCAGCGGCAGGTGTCCGGGCCGAGGCCGGAGGCGCGGACAGGATCCCCCTGGCGCCGCGGAAGAGCCAGCCATCAAGGTTGGATGTGGCCGCCAGGCTCGGGCTCCCCGGGTCTCCGGGCAGCAGCCAGGTGATGGGGGCTCGAGCACGACGCCGGAAGTGGCCCTGGCCCTCCGTCCGCGTCCTGTCTAGGACGGCAGGAGGCTTGGCATCTCTGTGGCAGGCCCAAGGCCGGCTCTGGGGGCTCTGGGGCTGGCGACGACACCAGGAGTCCAGCCCCCAGTCGTTGGTTCCTTTTGCAACCGACGCCGGACTAAAGGGAAAGGGGCAAGTTTCAAATTCGAGAGCGTCGGGCCCTAGCCGTGGGCTCAGTGGTTGGAGCCTCCGTCCGCACATCGAAGAGTCCTGGGTTTGATTCCCGGTCAAGGGTTGCAGGTTCCTCCTGTCCTGGTGGGGGCATGTGCGGGAGGCAACCAGTCCATGTGTCTCTCACATCGATGTTTCTCTCTCTCTCTCTCTCTCTCTCTCTCTCTCTCTCTCTCTCCCCCTCCCCGCTCCCTTCCACTCTCTAAAAATCAATGTAAAAAATATTCTTAGGTGAGGACGGAGAAACAAAAATGAAATCCAGAGCGTGGGGATAGTTGCCCTAGCAACCCACTGTGGCTTGGGGGCGTGGACAAAACAACAACAAAAAAACGGTCCGCTCCCGAGAACGTCAGCCGTGATTGGCCGGTTTCCCAGGTTTCCCGCCTCTCTCTTCACCTACACACTTGATTGGCTAAAGCCAGGAGGAGAGGCGGGGCCTTCCAGAGCCAGTCCTCCGGGAGGTGAGAACCCTGGTGGTCGGCTCCCCGACCCCGGCGGGTTTCCGCACCCCTACGTGGTGCTGAGGCCGTGGACCACGCACCCGAGGGCTGCGCGGCCCCCCAGGACCTGTGCTGAGCCTGCGGCCGCCCAGGAAGAGGGTGGCGAGCCCAGAGGAAATGCGCTCCCCTCGCTTTCGCCCTCCCGAAGGCGCAGGTGTCGGTCAATCGGGGGTAACCTAACCAGGGTGGGGTCTGCAGCGCCTGAAGCTGGATGTCAGGTGTGAGCAGCAAGGAGGGAGTGGGCCACACCTCAGTCGCTACCCAGAGCTACCAAGACCCTGGTGTCCCCCCACCCCCAGCCGCTACCTCTCAGCGGCACTCCCTAACTCACCAAACCGCCAACACCCTTCACCCTGACGTTCCAGGCCCTCTAGGATGCCCCAGCTACCTCCTCACTCTAGGCTGCTCTTGTCACATAGTTTCCA
Organism: Myotis lucifugus; assembly: GCF_000147115.1. Taxonomy (NCBI): domain Eukaryota; kingdom Metazoa; phylum Chordata; class Mammalia; order Chiroptera; family Vespertilionidae; genus Myotis; species Myotis lucifugus. The sequence goes on from NW_005871120.1 coordinate 4,845,579, forward strand.
AACTGCCCAGTCCCACTCTTCAAATGCTCTTGCCTGGCCTGTGCCAGAACGGTGATCTGTGGATGGACATCTGGGAAGGGAAGGAGAGAGCCAGGGGGGTCTTGGAGTCACGTCTCTATGCCTTACGCTAGGAAAAAAGACAGTTTCTCCTGGATACTGCGGTCTCTGAGCTTCTCATGAGCCAGAGTGAAGCCTTTAAATGATTCCTTGACTCACTCAACAGGCCTCCGACTGGTTCAAGTCCTGACACCCTGGCCGTGCAGCCCAAGCAAGCAAATAGCCACCGTGCAAGTGCATATTCTGTGCTAAGCTCGTGCCAGGTGATGACAGCTCCCAGTGTCCTTTTAAGCCGCCTTCTCACTTCTCTCTCCTTCATTGGAAAACAAGCTCCCGGAGCAGCAAGCCTGCTTTGTGTGCGTGAGCCCCGTCAGCCCCTCACACTGAGCCAAGCAGAGGAATCCCATTTCTGGCTGTGACTGGAGCCATGAGAGCAAGCTGAAGGGAGGAAACTGCTTTCTTTCTCACCAGTCCTGCCAGCAACTAACCCTAGATCCCACCGAGGCCTCCCAGTCCTGCCTGGGCTCCCACTAGTCAGCAGCTTTCTGGCATCCCAATGGTCATATGCTCCTCCCTCCCCATCTCCAGCTGAGTCCAGCACCCCAGAAGGTCAAGTCCACCCTCTTACTCTTTGTAGACAGCCCTGCCTCATAGTACCATGCATTAGTGAATAGCTGTTGGGGTGCATGGAAATAGGGGTATTCTTCACCTGGTAAAATCCCTGGCCCTGAACCCCAGCTTTCAGCTCTCTAGTTGTATGGCTTTGGGAAAGTTAGCCTTTTCTCCCGCCTCCATTTCCTCATCTATAAAACTAGGATAAGCCTTAGCTGGTTTGGCTCAGTGGATAGAGCGTCAGCCTGCGGACTGAAAGGTCCCAGGTTCGATTCCAGTTGGGGGCACATGCCTGGGTTGTGGGCTCGATCCCCGGTGTGGGACGTACAGGAGGCAGCCAATCAATGATTCTCTCTCATCATTGATGTTTCTCTCTTTCTCTCTGAAATCAATAAAAAAATAATAAAGTAAGTTATAAAGAAACTGGGATAAAACCCACTCTCCCGTGTTGTGGAGTAGAGGTGACATATATGGCACTTGGTCCCATGCCTGGCAGGGCAGCTGCTCTACAACTGGCAGCTCTTATTACTATCCCGCCTGCCATCCGTCAGGAGCTGGGAGCCAACCAGGGCTGCAGCCGCCCTGCTGGCTCCATGCTCCAGAGACCGGTGGGGTCTCCATGGCCTCTCTGATGCAGACATCAAGGTCAGAACTGCATGTTATCTTGGAGGCCAAGCTGCAAATCCTGGATAAGAAGCAGGCTGAGCCCGCCCCTCCCAGGAAAAATAGTAGAGAATGGGAAACAAACAACAGAAGTAAAAAACTAGAAGGCCAGGAGTAAAATAACCAGGCATCAGTGAGTACGGCAGATTATAAAGGACATGTGTGAAGAGGCCAAGGAGGGGAGAAGTAGCAGGAACTGGCAGCAGCCCCAGAAGGAACGAGGAGGGACAGTAGTCCCTGGTGAGTGAGGATTTCGTACTGAATTACCACTAGACCCCAGTGGAAGCAGATGGAAAATGTCCAGCCACAAAACTCGGCCCTGGTACCTGTGACAAGAGACAGGGCAGGCCGGAGACAATGAGTTCACAAGCTGGCCCCGGCCGGCTCCTGGCTCCCAGCGGGCCCAGGGGGTCAGGGCTCAGTGGGCAAGGCCCATGGGATGAGAGTGATGGCAGCAGTAGAGGGCCCACCAGGGGTCCACCATTCCAGCAGTGGCTGGTTGGTTTCAGGTCTTAAAACCTCCTTTGCCTGGAGACTTATGGTCCTGACCATTTGGATAGGGCCCCAACCCAAGTCTGGGGTCAGCCACCAGCATCCCCCATGGCCCCAACTTTCCCCACCCCCACGCCCCTACCCCAAGACAGTAATAGGCTGTGGCTTGAATTCCAAGTCCTTTAATTTGCAACTAGCCTGCCTGCTCGTCAGCGTAGATCCTCCCAGTGTTGCCATGTCCCACCCCCATGCCAGCACCTCCCAACTCCCTTCCCACTACTTTTCTCACTGCCATTGCAGCTGCCTTGGTTCCTCCCCGGGGGGCCTGGCCCCTCCCCCCAGGCCTCCTAGGTGGGAGCAGGTGGGGGTGCCGCCAGAGCGCCCGCAGCCCCCAGCATCAACATGGCCAGGGCCTTGGGGCCCGTGGTGTGGATCTTTTCATGCCGGTGCAGGTTGGAGCGCCTGCTGAAGCTCTTGCCGCAGAGGGGGCAGGAGTAGGGCCGGACCCCGCGGTGGGTGCGCTGGTGGGCCGTGAGGTGCGAGCTGTGGCTGAAGCTCTTGCCGCAGTCGAGGCAGTGGTAGGGCTTCTCCCCCGTGTGCGTGCGGTTGTGCGCGATGAGGTTGGAGCGCTGGCTGAAGCACTTGCCGCACTCGGGACAAGGGTAGGGCTTGACCCCCGTGTGGGTGCGCTGGTGGGTGACCAGGGCCGAGCTCTGTGTGAAGCACTTGCTGCAGATGGGACACTTGTGGGGCTTGGCGCCCGTGTGCGTGCCCTGGTGAGTGACCAGGTCCGAACGGCGGGTGAAGCGCTTGGCGCAGCGGTCGCACACGTAGGGCTTCTCGCCCGTGTGGATGCGCTGGTGCTGGATCAGGGTGGAGTGGTGGCTGAAGCTCTTCCAGCAGGAGGGGCAGGTGTAGGGCTTCTCGCCCGTGTGGATGATCTGGTGCTGGATGAGGTGTGAGCTGCGGCCGAAGCGCTTGCCGCAGTCCGTACAGGCGTAGGGTTTCTCGCCCGTGTGCGTGCGTCGGTGCGTCACCAGGTGGGAGTGCCAGCTGAAGCCCTTGCCGCACTGCTCGCATTTGTAGGTCTTCTTGCTGGTGTCACCATCCGGGGCCAAGCCCTCCTCCCTGCTTTCGGGGGCGCCTGTCTCCCCCTCGCTGGGTTTCTCTAGGAGGTCAGTGTCGGACAGGGCTGGGTCCAGCTGTCTCTCCTCCGGGGGTCCCGGCTGCCCCTCGTCTTTGGCTGGCCCCGTTCTCTGGCTGCTGGCTGCCTGCCATCCACACGGTAGGACATCCTGGGCTCTCCCTGCCCTGGTCTTAGAGGACTTCACATCCCCAGGGACTGCCGGGGATGAGGCCGGGTCCTCCTTCCCCACCTCCACCGCTCCTGGAGAAAGGGTTTCCAACCAGAGAGAGGCTCTGTGAGGGACCCAAGGGAATTCCAGAGATGGAGAAAAGCGCAAGGACCCGAGGGCGGCCTGGGGACAGGCCACCCTGTGCAGAGGAGGGGAGGCTGGCACCCTGCCCCAGGCAGGCCATGTGTCTGCACCCACAAAAGGCACCTGGGAGTGACACTGACGACCCACTGCCCACCCATCACCTCTGGACGCACCTCTCTTCTCCTCTTCATCTCCCATCTGCAGGCACGAACTTGAGGCCTCGCCCTTGCCCTGCACCTGGGAGGCCCAGAAAGTTCTGCTGAAGGGAAACCCTGCCCAAAAAGAGATGCAGTGCTCAGTCACAGACCTCCCGGGCAAAGGGGAATGGGTGCAACGCTGGAAACACCAGGTAATACCACATGAGCTCAGAGACTGCTTGGGGTCAGTGTCCACCCTCTCTAGGGTCACCCCTAGACACAGTCTTTTCAGGGCTGAGTAAGGGCTCCTCCTTGTCTCCCTGAACGAGCACCAGAAGTAAAGGGAGAGGGACTGGGCCAGGTCAGCTGCCAGCAACCCGCTTCCTCACACCGCCACAGCAACGGACCCAGTCTTGTTGGAAACCACACAGTCTCCCACCCCTGCACCTACACCTTTCTAAGACCATCAGCAAAAAAGGGCTAGAAGGCCAGAGACACTGACCACCCAGAAGTCAGGGACCAGAGGTCCACTTGGCAAGTCCTTGGTAAAGGCCTGAGAATTCTGGTCAAGTCAGTAAGAGATCAGAGGGCCTGGCCTCCATACCCTGATCCAAGCTCCCGGGAAGGAAGGGAACGTGTTGGACAAAGTGGGTAATTTAGGTCATTCGTGAGACCTGTCATGGGGCCACAAATGGCACTAGCTTCCCTCTGATCTCCAGGACTTGCCCAGACCTGCTGATCTGGGCCCTGAGAGTGCTAACAATTAAAGGAGTGAGCAGGGTGGCTGTGATTTTGGGGTCCATCGGGGACCGTAGGGATCTCGGCTCACCACTGAAGTCAAAGGAGGCCATTACCAAGCCCCCAGCTCCACTTGGACTAGCAGGTGTACAACAGATGTGTGTTGATAGACATACTCACTTAATGAATGAATGAAGAGCCCAGCCTGCGTGGCTCAGTGGTTGAGCGTAGACCTATGAACCAGGAGGTCAAGGTTCGATTCCTGGTCAGGGCATATGCCCAGGTTGTGGGCTTGATCTCCAGTGTGGGGTGTGCAGGAGGCAGCTGACCAATGATTCTCTCTCTCCCTCTTCCTTCCTCTTTGAAATAAAAAATATACATTTTTTTAAAAAATGAATGAAAACACTGAGTTTTCCATAAGATCTCATAACTATCTGCCAAAAAAAACCCCTAGAGTCTGAAAGTGAGGAGTACAGCCCTGGGACTTAACTACTTACAGTGAGAAAAACAGAGAGAGCCCCGGCCCCTCTGAGAAGAGGACATGCCCCTTGGGCATGAGTCTACGAGTCTGGAGATTAACTGGCACCATGTCCCCCCTCCTGCAGGCATGCAGCCCTGACCCCAGAGCCAAGTTTTCTGCCCAGACACTTCTAAAGCCTCGCTTCAAGAAAGAGGAGGGTGCCCGGCTGGTGTGGCTCAGTGGATGAGTGTCAACCTATGAACCAGGAGGTCACAGTTAGATTCCTGATCAGCACACATGCCTAGGTTGTGCACTCAATCCTCAGTAGGGGGCGTGCAGGAGGCAGCAGATCAATGATTCTCTCTCATCATTGATGTTTCTATCTCTTTCTCCCCTCTCCCTTCCTCTCTGAAATCAATAAAAATACATTAAAAAAAAAAAAGAGGAGGGTGAAACTACAGGAATAAGCACCACAGAAGAACTAAAGAGAAGCAGAATCTGTAGGTAGGCACTGTCTAGTCCAGCAGCCAACTAGCCACATATAGCTATTTCAGTTAAAAATTGAGCTCATTAAAATGAAATAAAATTAAGTACCCACCCAGTTGCTCTAACCACATTTCTAGTGCTCAACAGCCACATCTGGCTCATGGCTACCATCTCAGCCCATACATGGAACATGCCCATCACTAGGAAGGGTCTACATAACAACACTGTCTACGTGAACTATGAGAAGGGCTTAAGCCTTGGAAAGCTGGGAGTGACGGTGGAACAGACCCCACTCTGACATCCAGGGCGTCAGGGAGTGGTCGCCCCAGCACAAGTGCCAGCCCTTACCCAAGGCCAGCCCATTTCGCTTCTGCAGGACATCCCGGTAGAAACTCTGCTGCGTGTGGTCCAGCTGCCCCCACTCCTCCCGGGAGAGGTACAGAGCCACGTCCTCAAAGGTTACTGGCATCTGAAACAACACAAAATGCCTTCTCTGCAGGACATGACAAGGCATGGCGGAGGGGGCCTGAGAGTGCCAAGATGAGGCCAAGCTGAGATTCCCAACTCCCCACCTGCTGTCTGGGTCTGAGGGTGAATCAGGAGCCACCCAAGGATTTTTTTGGGGGTGGGGGGTGGGGGGTGGGACAAGAATAAGGCAGTTGTGTACACAGAAGACAGGAATAAAACCCAAGGCCTTCTTTCCAACCCCACAGCCAAAGCTCGGGATCTCCAGCACATTTCCCTCCAGCACCCACCCTCGGGTCCGGCGCTGAGATCTGGAGAACAGTGCCGTCAGAGGTGCTGTCCCTCCCGCCGTGGACAGGCGCACTCACCTGGGACCAGGCAGTGAGGAGCGCTGCAGCCATCTGCCGGTCTCTGGTCCTCCCCTCATGGGAAAGCACAGGGATCTGGGGGGAGGGGAGGGCTGAGAGAGGAGAGAGGTCCTCAGAGAGGCCACCTCGTCCTGCTGCACCCTGCTGCTCCCCAAGGGGGCTCATGCCTGGCACATCCACAGCTGCCTCAAACCCCACCGCCGACCCCACCCAAGAAGAGGTCAGTGGGCTCTGAGGCTGTGCCAGGATGGCCTCCAAGAGGCAAGTGAGCAGACATCCAGGCATCTCTCCTGACCATGGCAGGGGCCTCTTCCCCTCCCCACCTGGGCTGTGAGCCTCCATCTCTCCTCACAGCTGCTGCCCAGGAAAGCACTTCTCTTCACACCCCTCTCCTCACCTCCTCCAGGCAAAAGAGGAGCTTTCTCCTTAGAGCCCTGGCTTCGGCGCCCCCAGCTCCAAGCTCCTTGAGCCTTGTCCTCCTGCAACGCCTCCTCAGGGTGTGGTTCTTGCAGCTCTGTCTTAATGTAGGCTGACTCCTGGGCGGCTCCCAAAGGCACCATCTCCTTTGACTCAGAAAGCATTTCTTGATAAGGATGCCCAGGACCTGAAACCTAGGAATGGCAGCCCCCTCAGCACTGGGATGAAGACGGGGAGACACGGCCAAGCACCATGTCCTCCACACCGAGGGGTCCCTGCAAGGGCAGACACCTCGTGTGGCCGAATGCACAACCAAACACAAGACACGGCTTGAAGGACTGGCCTTGCTTCCTTTTCCCATCCCCAGGCACCTGTGCATCTCCTGCTCACCGCAAGGGAAGGAAGGCAGGCTTACCAAGGCCCTGCTAGGTACAAGCTGGCCAAGTGCCCACAGGACGGCTGCCTGTTTCCATTCAAGCCTTGCACCTCTAACAGCCATGTGGATTATTATTTTTAATATATGAGGAAACCAAGTGCAGTAGCTTGAAAAATCTAATGAGTGGTGTCCTTATAAAAAGAGGAGAGGACACCAAAATATGGAGGAGGCCATGTGAAGACAGAAGCAAAGGTTGGAGTGATGCTGTCACAGTCAAGGGACAGCTGGAGCCCCCAGAACAGAAGAGGCAGAAAGGACTCTCCCCTAGAGCCTTGGGAGGGAGCCCTGGCAACACCTCGATTTTGGGTTTCTGGCCTCCAGAACCGAGAGAATAAATTCTGGTTGTTTTAAGCCACCAAGTTTGTGGTCCTTGTTACGGCAGCCCTGGGACACGAATGTACCCAGGCTCAGAGATCCATGGCCCAGGATCATGGAGCTGGTGAGTGACTCAACCAGGATTTGAACTCAAGTGTATCTGACTCCCAAGTCACCCTAGGGCCACCATGTCTTAAAGGTGACAGGGAGGCATCATGTGGCCTTGGGCTGTTTCTGCCTGACTCAATTTGGTCACAGTGGTTGGGAGTTGGTTGGTTTGGAGAAAAAAAGCCCAAGGGTGCCACTAAGCGTGCTGAGGCCTGATGCCCATCTTGGTCTGACAGAACTCCTCTCCAGCTCACCCCCTTCAGCACCACCCCGCCCCACACAGTGGGACTTCAGGGTCCTTCCAATTTGTCCCCAATTCATCACACCAGCCTCCGCCCCAGTCCTCTGGGAGAGTGAGGAGCAGGCTTTAGTTAGGTGACTGGGGCTCAAATCTGGAGCCATTCCTCACTAGCCATTCGCCCGAGCAGGCACCGCCTCCACCCAAACCTCCAGTGTCTCAGTTAAGTTACTTCCCTTACACGGAGGCCCCTGGAGAAGCCTCATTGCCCTCCACAGCACAGGGACTAGCCAGCCTTCTGCTGGGAACTCATGCAGAACCCTCCCCACTCCCCCCGCCACCACTTCCATCTGTGTTAGAGTCGCACAGGAAAAAACCCCAGGCCAGGAGTCAGGGTGCCTGAGAGCCACATGGGTGAGGCAGCCTCCAAGACTCAGCTGCTCTGCCTCCTGCACAGATAACGGGTGAGCAAGAGCTGCCCGGAAAGTTCTAGATAAACATAAAACAGTTACTATAATTATTACTCAACTGTGTGAGCTGACAGAACCCAACATCAGCAGAGAATGTCATGGATGTGTGAGGCCCTTTGGTGTTACAAAGGCATTGTGGAATGGAAACCGAACACGGGTAACAATTCTTTGTGCTTCTGTGGCAGGAAAAACAGAAGTAGTACTGGATTTGTATTTGTACTACTAGGTGAGGGGATAGAGGTCTCTCTGACTAGGTTCCAGTCGCTGTGGGTGTTCCTGTATTGTGTGTTACAAAAATGACCTCCTACAGGCCGATGAACTGCTTACAGAGGACTCTTGTGCCCATTATCTCCTCGGAGCCTCCTAAGCACCTGGGTGAGACAGATGGGAACAACAGGCACATGATCCACATTTTATAGGTCATACACCTGGTTTCCAGAGGCCAGGGGACTTGCCCAAGGTCACACACCTGCCTGTGACTGACTCATATTCCTCTGATTCCAAGCCTGGTGACTCTGGTCTCCTTACAGGTTATAATTACACACACACACACACGTACAGAAAGGCCTAGGTGCTCATACCCAGAGAGAGGAGAAGGGGTCCCAGGCCAAGGACAATGCGGGTGGAGGGGGGGTGGGTACTGAGGCTTCTCTGTGTGCTCTGGGTTCTGTTCAGAGGGTCCTCCTCAGTAGGGTCCCTACACAACCTAACTGCTACCTCACAACATGGCCTCTGGTCCTCTGACTATGGCAAAGCAATGCAGTTCCGCAGAAGTCAATTCCCAGGTGGAAAGTATTTCCCATCATACCTTCTTCTTTTTAATACCCCCATGACCCCCACCCACCAGCTCTGCACCCCAGTGAGTCTAACCCTTCCATTGGTCCGGATACCCTCCTGTGAAGATACCATCCAGCTCCAGTTCCTTCCAGAGCACACCCCCCTCACCAGGCGCCCCGTCCATACCTCTCGGGCTCTCTCTTTGTCCTGGGTAGCCCGGATGCCTCCACGATCTGCAGACATTCTATCTCACAGCAAGGAAGCTCAACGGAGTCGTTTCTCCTCTGTTGGCCAGGCCCCCTCCAGCTTCTGGCCAGGAGCCTGGAAGAGCAGAAGGAAATCAGGCAACGTCTCCTGGACACCTCTGAAGTGCCCCCCAAAACCCCCATGTAGGGCCAGATGCACCCCTGTTTTCAATAAAAAATAAAGCCTCCTTGATGCCATCCAGCGGCCTCCCTGTTCTTTGGCCCCTCGCTCCTACAGCGTGCTATTTTGTATTGTCCCGTTTGTCACTAAACAAGAGCCCATCCGCGCAGGCAAAGCAGGGCTGACGAGGAATCTGTATCTCCTGTCATCGGAAGCTGACAGGTCTGCAGAGATCCTGCAAAACAGATGCGGCGTGGGGCCCCAAACACCACAGCCAGCTCAGCGGAGGAATCCAGGCTCTGGCGTCTCTCTGGCCCAGGACACACATACACCCTGAACTCGGCCTGACTCAGCCCTGCCTGGGATCCAGAAAGTGAGCTGCCGGCTCTCGGCAGCCCTCCTTGCAGCTGCAATGACCCGTCTGGGCTTGGGAGTGGACAGAGGATGTCCTTCCTGTCCTTCCCCTTCCCCAAGCTGGGTCCAGGACCCCTTCTCTCCAACCTTGCACCTCTGACCCCGTCCCCCCCTGCCAGCTGGCCGCCCGCCCCGGTCTTTGGATTCAGGTCACCGCCCCAGCCCCCCCCCCCCCTCACTGAGGTGGAGGTGGATGGGGCACCTTGAACAGTGGGAAGGGGGGCTCCTCCCCCAGGAAAGTTGTCGCGGCAGCCAGCACCAGGGAAGGGGAGCCCGGTGGAGACTGGGATTAAGGACAACAGGAAGTCCTTCCCAGATCCCGTTCCCCGCGTAGCTGCCGTCCTAGAGGGTTCCTGGCTTCGAGGGTTCCGGGCTTAGGGTCCCGAGCCCAGCTGTGCCTGCTCTTGCTCCAAAGGCCCCTCCCAATCCGCACTGGCAGCTCACAACCACTTTTCCGGGCAGGTACTACTCGTGAGGCCCCCCAAGCGGGGGTGCAAATATGGGAAAATGCATTTTATGGGAGGAGTTTGACATTTGGCATTGCAGAGAGAACACTGCAGCTGTCCTCACAGGAGGACGGGCACTTTGCTGGGTGGAGGGGTAGATGGTCCTTTTCAGCACCCTTGAGGACTTCTGAAGGTCTGTGGTGTCTCTATAAAGATGTCCCCTGGATTTTATTTACGGCCCCCAGGCTGGTCAGCAGGTCCTCCGGGCCCCCCCAAGACCGACACAGAGCTCCCTCTCCATAAGAGAGAACTTAGGAAACAGAGAGGCCCGGGATCTCCCTTCTACCCCCTCCCCCCCATTTCCCTACGCCTCTGACAGATGGGGGATCAATCTAGTTGCCTCCTAACTCCAACTCCCTCTTGAGGCTGAGGTTAGCAGAGGTTAAGGGGTCTGGCCCAACTATCCATGGGGACCCAGACCCTCAGACATCCCTGGTAGTTTCAGATTCCACCTCCCAGTCAGAAAAGGGGTGGGGACTAGCCCTGAAGTCAGATTCCAGGAAGATTCATTCCTCCAGGAAACATTCCCCTGCCCATTGCCTTCAGCCCATCAGTCCTGTGAGACGTATCCACTTCATCCAGTAAGACAAGCATGACTGGCCCCTGTACCAGCCCATAGGCATGCTAGAAAGGCTCACAAGAATTTCACTTTTTAGAAAACTAGAGGCCCGATGCATGAAATTCGAGCAAGAGTAGGCCTTCCTTCCCCCGGCTGGCTGCCGGCACCGGCTTCCCTCTGGCACCCGGGACCTGGGCTTCCCTCGCAGCCCTGGCTTCATCCAGAAGGTTGTCCAGTCTAATTAACATATTACACTTTTATTATTATAGATTAGTTTCCAACATTTAAAAATTAGACGAATTCTCATGAATTTTATTTTCTTGAAAATCAGAACATCTGGCAACCCTGGACCCAAATTCCTCACACCCAGGGCTGCTCTCAGATTGGCACATTTGGGTCCCCACTTGGCCCCTGCAGCATTTGAGTT
>NW_005871120.1:4856628-4891371 GCF_000147115.1 Myotis lucifugus
ACCCATTCTGTTGTCACTTTGATGAAGGAAAAATTACCCCTAGGGTTTATCTCTGGTCGGTATTTCCAGGCATTTGAATCCTCAAGGTAAAGAGAGATATACAAAGGTGTAGCAAAAGTAAATATTGTTTTCAAGCCAGAGAGAGCTACAAACTGAGAAGAAGCCACAGGGAGCCCTGGAAAAGATGAACTGCTCAACCTGTGAGCATTTCCCCATCAAGGAGGAGCATAGCCAGTGTCCAGAGTGAGGGACCTTGATCCTCAGGTGAACCATTTTAGCCCATGGCAGTCCCAGGAGCGCACCGAGTCCTAAAAGAGTGCTTCCTGGGCAAAAGTCTCTCTACCAGACATAAGGGACACGCGAGGGATACTGGGAAGCCTGGAGATTCGGATCCCACCAGGGGATTGCCTAAACTAGACCGAATGAAGTAACATTTATTTAACTGTTCAAAATATATATATTGAGCATCTGCTATATGACAGACATTAGCTCCTTCTTGGAAATAAAAGGAAACTCCTCCAGGACTGGCTCTAGGGCTGAGCAGGTCTAGGAGGAAAGGCTCTCACATTTGCTATGTGGGAATCCCCTGAAAGAGTTCAGAAAGGCACCCAGGCAGGGTGAGTAAATAAGTAAAGCAGAGATCAAAACCTAAATGCATTGGTTGTATCAAACTTGTGTATTAAATATAATCATGTTCTGTTTAAAAACCAAAAAAACCTAAATGCACCCAGCAGCCAGGCAGTACCACAAATGACTGGTTCCTTGGGTATAAGACCAGAGTGGGGAGGGACTTCAGAGGCCTCAATAAACTATATTTTGTTTAAAGGGGGGCAGTTGGGGACCCAGAATTGCCAAAGCTTGAGGATTTTTCAAGAGAACTCAAAAAGAATTAGATTTCTATGTGATATGTCCTGACTTTTAAATGTTGATGACTAAAATAAAATTTTTTAAAAAATAACTCCATATAAATCCAGCACAAAACACCGGCTGTCCAGTTCACAGGCCACCAATTTAGGTGTGTACTCACCTCAGGAGCCTGTCACAAGGACAATTATCATGGATGAAGGCGCTTATCGGAGCTTCAGGCACGGGAAACACAAATGCAAACTGGTATCAGGTGGCTTCATTGAGCTTGAGTAAGGAGAATACGCTACCTTTATAAAATAAATCATGACCTATCCTCAGGGATTGGCCTGAGAGCTAATTCAGGTCTTAAAGAGGACTTTACAAAAACAAAAACAAACAAAAAAACACCCAGAATACTCAAAACACCCACAATAATCTCCAGTAAGGAAAAAACAACCTTGTATTAAGGCAGCCCAGGCTGTAGACAGGGCAACGCAAACATCTAGTCTTAGGAAAAGAGACCAGAGGGGGAAATAAAGGAATGGGGAGAGGGGAGAAAAACAGGAATAATCGAATAAATAGCAGAGCAAATGTTAACCACTGACAAAGAAAAAAAGAAAACCAGCATAAGTGTTAGATAGGAGGGGTCCCAGGAATAAAGAAGAAAAATAAGAAACCCCAAGTCTGCTGGAGACCAGGTCGTGGGAGCTCACCCCGAGAGGCACGGAGGTGACTCCCCGGCTGGGTCCCCTAACGCGAGGCAGCGGGAGAGGACGCGTTCGGAGCACCGATGCTGGGAGCGTGTTGCCTAGGCAACGACGTTGCCCCGCCCCGCGGAGACGCCGGTGATTGGCTGACGTCCATATGACCCCGCCTCTCCAAGGCACCGCCCAGCCACTCTCACCTGCGCGCTCCCGTCCGCGCCCCCGAGGGGCAGCCCTGCAGAGTGGAGTCACCTCAGTGTCTCCCGACCCAGGCCTGTGTGCTGGCGTTTCCCGTCCGGCTGCCCCACTCCAACTTCCGGTTTTCCCGGCTCTGGCGACGCCAGCTATGGGGTCTGGGCGCGGGGCCACCCGAAGCAGCGAGAACCGCCGGGCAGATACTTGCAAGCCCGCGCGTCGGCTGGGGAAGCTGAGGCGGTCTGCGCGGGGCTGCCAAGCTCGCAACCCGGAGCAAATTCCGGCCCAGCCGTCCGGGGACCAGGGTCTCCTCCCACACCCACCTGTTCTGAATTTTGTTTCAGACATGGGAGTATACCACCCTATGCTGCTGACTTGTCCCCACGCTGTGTGTGACATCTTAGAGATGATTCAATATTAAAAACATACAGAACCCTAACCGGTTTGGCTCAGTGGATAGAGCGTCGGCCTGCAGACTGAAAGGTCCCAGGTTCGATTCCGGACAAGGGCATGTACCACTGGTCTGGTTGCGGGCACATCCCCAGTAGGAGGCGTGCAAGAGCCAGCTGATCGATGTTTCTAACTCTCTATCCCTCTCTCTAAAAAAATCAATAAAATATATTTAAAAAGAAAAAACGTGCAGCGTGTCGAAGACAAACACAGCCGGGCATTAGCTAAAGCGGTGGGAAGATTTTATTCGGTAACTACTGACAGCAGGGAAAAGAGCTGCATGCCATCTGGTCTGACAGCATTTGGGGAAGGGAGAATGAGGGAGGGAGAATGAGGGAGGGAGAAGGGGCTCAGTAGAAGCAGAAGTGGACGGTCACAGAGCCGGTCAGTGTAGATGTGATTAGGGCAGCTGTGTCTGCTCCATGTATCAGCAGTCTGTCCTCCCACGGAGTAGGCAGACAGACGTCCTGTCCTTCCTGGCAAATAAATACATTTCAAAGGAATAACTCTCAGGTCTGGGACAGATGCTTCTGAGCTGTAAGGGACACATATTCACAATTATAAGCCCTTTTTAGTAAATACTCTAAGAAAGGAAGGTCAGGGGCCAGTCATCAGGGTTGGCTAGAACAAACAGTAAATTCTCCTGGCAGCAGCGTTGAGCTTTTTCAGGCGGGCATTTTAGGGGGGGAAGGGGGCGGGGGGGGGCACTAGGGTCATCCTAGCCTTATGCTGTTAGAAGCCATGCCACAATTTGGTCAAGTCTCTTAGTGCAGGTTTAGATGGAGAGGTTGTGTGCTGAGAGTTCTGCAGTTCTCAAGTAATGCCTTGCTGTTTTTTTAAACTACGGCATATCTCATTGTGTGGCTATATCAGTTTCTTTAACCAGGTCCTTCTCACCACCAAATTCTTGATGCCCTTGTCTTACAGCAACAGGAACTACCCAGCAGTTATTATCATGGAGGCTTTGTTCCTTCCTAGTGGGTGAGCAAGACTAACATCTAGCCTAGCAAACAGGGGAGGCAGAGAGGCTACCAACCCCAAGCCTGGCTTCAGGATATCAGCCCTGATGCTGGCCTGGCAGTCTGCCCATCACAGTTGCTTTTTCCTGCCCTGGGCAAGCTCCAGGGGGACAGAAGTCTCCTCTGTAGGCAGCAACACGAAGTCTTTCTTTCTACAATTGCCAAGGCGAGCAGTTTCAGCCTCAGCCAAGCAAGCCACCAAATTTAATAGGGTAAACTGGTTGTGTTCCCCAGGAGTGTTGATAAGTTCTTTTTAAAAAAAAAATATATATTTTTATTGATTTTAGAGAGGAAGGAAGAGGGAGAGAGCCATAGAAACATCAATGAGAGAGAATCATTAATTTGCTGCCTCCTGCACGCCCCTACTGGGGATCGAGCCCACAACCCGGGCATGTGTCCTTGACCTTCTGACCCAGGCGAATGTCCCGGGATTCTTTAGTCCACAGGCCTACGCTTTATCCACTGACCCAAACCGGCCAGGGCAATAAGTTCTGATTTGATCCCAATGCTGGCTAAAAGGCTGTTTTCACTTGGTGGAAACCCATCACACTCTTCATTGTTGGTTTGTATACATTTCTGTATGTTACTTTTAAAAGTTTACTTTAAAACACAACAACAAAGTGAACAAAGAGAAACCAGTTCAGCCATTGCTATGGTTCAGGTAAGACATAATGGTGACCTGGATTTGGGTGACGGCAATGGAGGTAGAGAAACAGGCAGATTTGAAAAGTATTTACAATGTTAGACTTACAGAACTTCGAGATTGATAACCTATGAGAATGCAGGAAAGTGAGGGGGCCAAGAATAAATCCAAATTTCTGACTTCAGTGACTAAGTGGATTGTAGTATATTTACTGAAATAGAGAACTTCAGAAAAGATACAAGTTTGATGTGAAATATTAATCCACCCTACATTTAGTGAGGATTTACTATGTGCTGGGCACTGGGGACACAGCAGTGAATAGCAATGAAGCCACTCTCATGAAATATGCATTTATTTATGTGGCTGGGTGAGTTGGGTTTTTTTGTTTGTTTGTTTTTAAAAATATATTTTATTGATTTTTTTTCAGAGAGGAAGGGAGACGGATAGAGAGTTGGAAACATCGATCAGCTGCCTCCTGCACACCCCCTACTGGGGATGTGCCCACAACCAAGGTACATGCCCTTGACCGGAATCGAACCCGGGACCCTTCAGTCCGCAGGCCGATGCTCTATCCACTGAGCTAAACTGGTTAGGGCTGGGTGAGTTGGTTTTGAACATGAAAACTTTGAGAAATTTATGAAGCAATAAAGGAGCAATGTCAAGAGAATTGAGAGGCAAAATATAAATACAGAGATACTGTCACTGAGAATGGTAACTGAGGCCACAGGAGCTATGAAACCACCAATGGAGGTATATTAGTTATCTCTTGCTGCAAACAGGTTATCCCCAAACATTGCAGTTTTAAACAAATATGTGTTATTTTAAAGTTTCTGCACCCAACCGGGTTTAGCTGGGTGCCTCTAGTTCTAGGTGAAGAATTATATTCAAGTTGTCAGCTGGGGGTGTGTTCTCATTTTAAGGCTTGATTCAAGGGAGGAGAAAACACATTGGCTGGCCTTTATCTCTCACCACATGGATCTCTCCACAGACATTGCTCCCTCCAGGGATAGCAAGCAAGAGAGTGAAATGTGCATATGAAGGTCCCCAAGAGAAACTACATTCTGTTTACAACCTAATCTCAGAAGTGACACTCCATCACTAACCAGACTGGATTCTGTTTATTAGAAGCAATAACTGAGATTAAAAACGGCTGTAGAGTAGGTGGATGCTGCACAGATATGCTCCCAGGAACAAGTTGGAATTACAACTAAAATATGGAAAGTCTTCCTGAACAATCAATGAAAAACTCACAGGAGAGAACCCTGATACTTGAGGACCAAAGGTGGAGACCGCATAGAGACTGGTAGGAGGGGCAGAGGCGAGAAGAGCTGGCCTGGCACCCACAGACAGCAACTGAAGTCCCGGAGAGATATCTCAGTTGTAGTAGATATCTCACTGAGAACTCTGGGATCTAATCCCAAAGCTAGGCTCCCCAGCAGAGAGCACCAAATCTGAGGACGGTACCCACATAACATCTAGCTGTGAAAAGCAGTGGGGTGCTGCCTGCCAGAGAGTGGCAGCTGAAAGTTCAAGCACCCTCTTGAAGGAATAATGCACAAAAATTCCCTGTGGAGCCACCCACCTTGTGCTCTGGCAAAGGGAGAGTGAAGTGGACTGGAGCTGTGAGAGCAGAGCCCAGGACTGGGGACTTGGGGGGGGGGATAAAGCTCAGAAGGCAGACACCCCAAGTTTCCCGGGCTGAGTCATTCCCTCATGCAGTGGAGGACATCTTTGCCACATAAAAACTTGCCTTGCCTGGGGGGAAGACAGTTGACACACCCTATTGGAAAACACCTTGCCCTGCGGCCATTTAAGAGATTAAAAGTAACAATTAGCCTTCAGGCAGAAGCAACTGCCCCATCCTGTTGAAAAACTCTCCCTACACCTGAGGACGACTGCCTGGGGGAAATTCAAGTGGAATCCTATTAGTCTGTAGACGGAGGCAGTCTCTGTAGTCTTAGAGTCTTTGCCTGATCCAATTAATCAGAAACAGCCTTTAACATTGTCCTGCACTACAGATTGAGAAGTGTAGAGCAGCGGTCACCAACCTTTCAGACCGGTTGATGACTGCTGCTCCAAAGGTTTTCTTAAACCAGTGGTTGCCAACCTTTCGAACCTCACTGACCACCGGTGGTCCATTGGTGACCCCTAGTGTAGAGAATCAACCTAAAACATAGACACAAACCCAAACAGACAACCAAAATGAGGAGACAAAGAAAGAACCCCCCAAATGAAAGAACTAGAGAATTCTCCAGAAGAAGAGATAAATGAAGCAGAAATAAGAAATTTATCTGAAACAGAGTTTAGAATAATGATGGCAAAATGCTCAACAGTATAAAAAAAGATATAGTAACTATGAAAAAAGAACAGTCTGAGATAAAGAATGACATAACACAAATAAAGAACACATTGGAAGGAATACACAGCAGATTAGGGGAAGCTGAGGATCAAATCAGTGAATTAAAAGACAGAGTTGAAAATATTACTCAATCAGAGAACCAAAAGGAAAAACAATTAAAAAACAGGACGACAGCTTAAGGGAGATGTGGGACAATGTGAAACCTAACAATATTAACATAGCAGATGTGCCAGAAGAGGCAGAAAGGGGAAAAGGATAGAGAAGGTGTATGAAGAAATAATGGCAGAAAACTTCCCTAACCTGGTAAAGGAAAAAGTCACACAAATTCAGGAGGCACAGAGAACCCCAAGCAAGAAGAACCCAAACAGACCCATGCACAGAGACATCATAATTAAAATGCCAAAAAATTAAGGACAACGAGAGAATCTTAAAGCAGCAAGAGTAAAACAAAAAACAAAAACTTTTGCCTATAAAAGAGTTCCCTTCCCACCGAAACCGGTTTGGCTCAGTGGATAGAGCATCGGCCTGGGGACTGGGAGGTCCCGGGTTCGATTCCGGTCAAGGGCATGTATGTTGGTTGCGGGCACATCTCCAGTGGGGGATGTGCAGGAGGCAGCTGGTCGATGTTTCTCTCTCATCGATGTTTCTTACTCTCTATCCCTCTCCCTTCCTCTCTGTAAAAAATCAATAAAATATATTTTAAAAAAAAAAGAGTTCCCTTCCCATAAGGCTGACACCTGATTTCTCATCAGAAACTCTACAGGCCAGAAGGGAATGGCATGAAGTGCTCAAAGTAATGAAAAGCAAGAACCTGAGACCAAGATTACTATATCAATCAAGGCTATCATTCAAAATAGACAGTCAAATAAAGAGCTTCCCAGACGAAAAAAGGCTAAAGGAGTTCATCACCACCAAGCCAACATTACAAGAAATGCTAAAGGGATTGCTGTAAGGTAGCAATCACCAACCTTTTGGACCTCACAGACCACCAGTGGTCCGTGAACCATCGGTTGGTGACCGCTACTCCAAAGGTTTCCTTAAACTAGTGGTTGCCAACCTTTTGGCCTCACGGACCACCAGTGGTCCGTGGACCCACCGGTTGGCAACTGCTGCTGTAACGGATTGCTGAGAAGAAGAAATGGAGAGAGAAACCTAGTCATACAGAATTAAAATGGCTATAAAAAAAGTACCTCTCGCCCTAATCGGTTTGGCTCAGTGGATAGAGCATTGGCCTGCGGACTGAAGGGTCAAGGGCATGTACCTTGGTTGTGGGCACATCCCCAGAAGGGGGTGTGCAGGAGGCAGTTGATCAATGTTTCTCTCTCATCGATGTTTCTAACTCTCTATCTCTCTCCCTTCCTCCCTGTAAAAAATCAATAAAATATATATTTTTAAAAAGAAAAAAGAAAAACTCCCACCAAACAAAAGCCCAAGTCCAGACAGCTTCACAGGGGAGTTTCTCCAAACACTCAAAGAAGAACTAACACCTATACTCCTCAAACTATTTCAGAAAATCCAAGAGGAAGGAACACTTCTAAGCTCTTTTTATGAGGCCAGCATAATCCTAATTCCAAAACCAGATAAAGACACTATTAGTACAAAGAAAGAGAATTACAGGCCAATATCCCTGATGAACATAGATGCTAAAATCCTCAACAAAATATTAGCAAATCACATCCAGCAATATATTAAAAAGATCATATACCATGATCAAGTGGGATTTATTCCAGGGATGCAAGGCTGGTACAATATTTGCAAATCAATAAACATGATACATCACATAAACAAATTGAAAGACAAAAATCACATGATAATATCAATAGATGCAGAAAAAGCATTTGACAAAATCCAACACCCATTTTTGATAAAATCTCTCAGCAAAGTTGGAATAGAGGGAGCATATCTCAACATGATAAAGGCCATATATGACCAACTTACAGCCAACATCATACTCAATGGGCAAAAACTAAAACCATTTCTCGTAAGAACAGGAACAAGACAGGGATGCCCACTTTAACCACTCCTGTTCGACATAGTACTGAAGTGCTAGCCATAGCAATCAGACAAGAAGAAGAAATAAAGGGCATCCAAATTGGAAAAGAAGAAGTAAAACTGTCCTTATTTGCAGATGACATTATATTGTACATAGAAAACCCCAAGGACTCCATCAAAAAACTACTAGACTTGCCCTACCCGGTTTGGCTCAGTGGATAGAGCGTCAGCCTGTGGACTCAAGGGTCCTGGGTTCGATTCTAGTCAAGGGCATGTACCTTGGTTGCGGGCACATCCCCAGTAGGGAGTGTGCAAGAGGCAGCTATTCGATGTTTCTCTCTCAGCAATGTTTCTAACTCTCTTTCCTTCTCCCTTCCTCTCTGTAAAAAATCAATAAAATATATTTAAAAAAACTACTAGACTTAATAAATGAATTTGGCAATATAGCAGAATACAAAATTACCACTCAGAAATCTATGGCTTTTTATTTTATTTTATTGTTTTATTGCTTGAAGTATTACAAAGTCTATGGCTTTTTTATACACTAATAATGAACTCACAGAAAGAGAAACTAAACAAACAATCCCCTTTACCATTGCAAAAAATAAAAAAATTAAGATACCTAAGAATAAACTTAACTACGGAGGTAAAAGACCTGTACTCAGAAAACTACAGAACGTTGAAAAAAGAGATAGAGGAAAACATAAACTAATGGGAGAATATACCATTGGATTGGTAGAATCAACATCATTAAAATGTCCATACTACCCAAAGCAATCTATAAATTCAACGCACTTCCCATTAAAATACCAATGGCCTACTTCAAAGATCTAGAACGAACTCTCCAAAAATTCATCTGGAATAAAAAAAGACCCCGAATAGCTGCAGCAATCCTGAGAAAGAACAAAGTAGGTGGGATCTCAATGCCAGATATCAAGCTGTACTACAAAGCCACTGTTCTCAAAACTGCCTGGTACTGGCACAAGAACAGACATATAGATCAGTGGAATAGAATAGAGAGTCCAGAAATTAGCCCGAACCAATATGCTCAATTAATATTTGACAAAGGAGGCAAGAACATACAATGGAGCCAAGATAGTCTCTTCAATAAATGGTGTTGGGAAAATTGGACAGATATATGCAAGAAAATGAAACTAGACCACCAACTTACACCATACACAAGAATAAACTCAAAATGGATAAAGGACTTAAATGTACGACAGGAAACCATAAAAATACTAGAAGAATCCAAAGGCAACAAAATCTCAGACATATGCCAAAGCAACTTCTTCACTGATACAGCTCCTAGGGCAGTTGAAACTAAAGAGAAAATGAACAAATGGGACTACATCAAAATAAAAAGCTTCTGCACAGCAAAAGAAACCATCAACAAAACAACAAGAAAGCCCACTGCATGGGAGAACATATTTGCCAATGTTATCTCTAATAAGGATTTAATCTCCAGAATTTACAGGGAACTCATACTATTTAACAAAAGGAAAATAAACAATCCAATCAAAAAATTCGCAAAGGACCTAAATAGACACTTTTCGAAAGACACATAAGGAAGGCCAAGAGACATGAAAACATGCTCAAAGTCACTAATCATCTGAGAGATGAAAATCAAAACGACAATGAGGTATCATCTCACACTTGTCAGAATGGCTATCATCAACAAATCAGCAAACGACAAGTGCTGGATGCAGAGAAAAAGGAACCCTCATGCACTGCTGGTGGGAATGCAGAGTGGTGCAACCACTGTGGAAAACAGTACGGAGTTTCCTCAAAAAATTAAAAATGGAACTCCCATTGGAACCAATAATCCCACTTCTAGGAATATATCCAAAGAAATCAGAAACACCAATCAGAAAGGATATATGCACCTCTATGTTCATAGCAGCACAATTTACAATAGCTAAGATTTGGAAACAGCCTAAGTGCCCATCAGCAGATGAGCAGATTAAAAACTGTGATAAATCTACACAATGGAATACTATGCTGCTGTAAAAAAAGAACTCTTACCATTAGCAACAGCATGGACGGACCTGGAGAGCATCATGCTAAGCGAAATAATCCAGTCAGAGAAAGATAAATATCACATGATCTCACTCATTTGTGGAATATAATGAACAACATAAACTGATGGACAAAAATAGAGCCAGAGGGGGAAAAATAATATTTTAGAATATAATAGAAGTAATCCTGCTATTTGCAGATTTTTAATATTTCCTACAACTTTTGTGATATCATACTATGATAGTACAGTTTTGGTAATATTATTATACTTAAAATCCTTTTATCCTTCAAATATTAATGTTTATTGCATGTAATATTATTATATTTAAGATAGTTTTTCTTGAATAATTGGTGTTTACTGCATTTAACATTATTATACTTAAAATCGTTTTTCTTGAGATATTAATGTTTATTGCATGTATTATTATATTTAAGATCATTTTTCTTAAAATATTAATGTTTAGTGCATGTAAAATAAATAAATAAAAATAATAATTAAAAAAAAGAAGCAACAACTAAGTCCAGCCCACCCTCAAGGGGAGTGAATAACAACAGGCAGGAATCACTGGTGGCTGGGAGGAAATGGAGGGAGAAGGCTAAGCCAGTGCCCTTATAGGATGCCAGTAGTTAATGGTCAGGTAAAGAGAAAAGTTGGCAAAGGAGACTGAGAGGAGACACTGGAGAAGTATAGAAAGGAAAAAAAAACACCCAGCAGAGTGTGAATTCTAGAAACCAATAAAGTTCTAAGGAAGATGAAAGTTCAAATCCACTGAGAGGTCACGCTGGGAAGCAGTGAACCACAAAGACGTGGTCTGTGGCTTACAGTCCGGCGGGGAAGACAGACGAATCAACAAAAAAGCAATAAGTGACTTACAGACTGTAATAAGTGCTAGGAAGGAAATGAGAGTGCGGAGAGAGCAAACGGAAGCAGTCTTCCCAAGGAGACTGAAATGTAAGAATGAAGAACTGGCAAAGTGGGGATGTGGGGAAAGCATCCATTCCAGGCCAGGCCAGGCCGGGGAGGTAGGATCTGACAGGCCTGCTCAGGTGCAAGAGGCAGCTGATCGATGTTTCTCTCTCATCGATGTTTCTAACTCTCTATACCTCTCCCTTCCTCTCTGTAAAAAAATCAATAAAATATATATATTTTTTAAAAAAGAGCAAACGGAAGCAGTCTTCCCAAGGATACTGAAATGTAAGAATGAAGAACTGGCAAAGTGGGCATGTGGGGAAAGCATCCATTACAGGCCAGGCCAGGGCGGGAGGTAGGATCTGATAGGCCTGCTCAGGAATTGAAAGGTGATGACTGGACTGTGTCAGGCAAAAGAAAAGGGGGAGTTAGATGAGATCCATGGTAGGAAGGGGCCTTGGATGGGCCCCAGGGTGCGTGGTCTGGGTCTACTAGTCGTTCTAAGTACAATGGGAAGCCATGGAAGAGCTCGGAGCAGCAGAGTAAAAGGAGTCGATTAAAGGGCTTGCCAACGCCACACACATAGCAGCAAATGGCAAAGCTGAGGCTTCAGCTCAGGCCTTTGGATCCAGACTTCCTGCCAATGAGTGACAAGGAAATGAAAAGCTTGGGGGACAGATAATTTGCAGACACTGAAGAAAGATGGGGACAGGCCCATCTCGTGTTCTTGTCAATATCCCCAAAACTTCTGTACCAGGGTTGGCCCTCAGTGAGGGATCTGGCTATGCCATAAACACCGTGCAATTACTCCTTCAAGACTGTGACTGCCCAGAGGAAATGCTGGGGTTACAGCTTCAGGAAAAGATATTATAAAAAATCATTATTAATTATTAATAAAGGTATAAAGTTTATTTTTTAAAGCTTTTATTGATTTTTAGAGAGAGAGGAAGGGAGAGAAACATCTATTCATCAACCAGCCACCCTCTGCACACTGCTTACCGGGGATTGAGCCCACAACCCAGGCATATGACCTGTCCTGGAATTGAACTGACAATATTTTTTTTGGTTAATCCTCACCCAAGGCTATTTTTTCCATTGATTTTTAGAGAGAGTGGAAGGGACAGAGGGATGGAGGGGAGGGGGTGAGAGAGAGAAAGAAAGAGAGAGGAACATCGATGCGAGAAAGACACATCAATTGGTTGCCTTCCACACACACCCGACCAGGGCTGGGGATGGAACCTGCAAACCAGGTACATGCCCTTGGCTGGGAATCCAAGACCCTTCAGTGCATGGGCCAACACTCTAACCACTTGGCAACACCAGCCAAGGCTTAATGCAGTTTAGGAACACACTTAGGCCACTGGATTAACCAGAGGCTATTCAGGGATCAAAGGGCTTTAAAATATATATTATTGATTTCAAAGAGGAAGGAAGAGGAGAGAGAGATGGAAACATCAATGATGAGGATCATTGATCGGCTGCTCCCTGCAGGGGCTCAAGCCTGAAACCACAACCCAGGCATGATCTCCTGGTTCATAGGTCAACCCTCAACCATTGAGCCACACGGACTTTGCAATCATAGGGCTTTTAATAGTAATCCTTCCCAGTGTTGGAGAAGGAATTCTCCCTTTGCACTGAATTATTCTAAATGGAGGAATCCTATATAAATTGAAAATACAGGAAAACTTGTTTTTCTTTTGAAATCTCTGAAGAGATGGGAGGAAAGATGAAGACCCCATCAGTCATCACTGTCAGATACTTCTGCTGACCTGGCTGATATTAGATTTCATTTTTTCCACATTTAATAAATAAATGGTACGGTGTGTGTGTGTGTGTGTGTGTGTGTTAAGACACCAATTACTTCCAAAAATTCTAAGGTAACAAGTAGAATAGTTAAGGTTTGCATTTTCAAGATAATTTTAGGAAATACTGAAATATACCCCAAATAGGTAGGTGGATATTAAAAGTCCTTTGGGGATGTGTTTATCACTTGCTAAATAGAGATAAGTAATCCAGCAATTTAACAAGAATTTTTGTTTGTTCATGGATAACACTCTGGGAGAGGGGGATGTACTTCCAAAGATCAGGACGAATTTGAAGAGAACTACATGTTCATTAAGCACTTTTTTTCTGCAAAGTAACTTCTGTTAATAAGAGAAATCAAAAGGAATCCTGCTTCAGGGGCCTAGTTCTGTCCAGACTAGGCCTCATGGAGGCAGCGCTTGTGCGTCCACTGAGCCCGCATCCCTGGGGTGGGGCCCTTGCCCGACACACATTAGGGGAGCAAATATTTTCCGAGTGAATGAATGGTGCAAGTACTCGGTGAGCCAGGAGCTGGGATATCAGGCAAAGCCCATAAGCTGGCGGGGGTTTAGTGACGAAGGCCAAAAGCTAATGTCGGTCTTGTCTCACTCCAGGACTTTCCGGTAGTTGGGTCAAGCAGGCCTCTGCTTTCCTAACATATTTCCAGGAAAGGTGTGCGCCTGAGTCGGAGGCCCTGAAACCCGTAGCAACGGCGAACCCCGAATCCTCCTGCCGCTCCCCAGTCAGCTCCCCCAGGCGCTCACTCGGCCCAGCGCCCGGAGACAACCAGGTCGGATCCTTAACCAGACAGGCCATGTTCCTGCAGTGCGGTCCAGCCACCCCCACTCCCAGGGGTCAGGTGCAAGGCCACGGCCTCGAAGGCAACAGCCCTGGGGGCGCAGGAGCAGGGGCAGCAGCCCTGGGGGTGGGTAGAAGAGCCCAGGTCAGGGTGTGCGGGAGAACCCTCCGCCCCGCCCTGCGCCGACCCCGCGGGGAGGTTGCAGGACGGGCCTTGCTGCACCCACTGCCCCCAGCACTGACCCGCCTCCTCCACTCGGCTCAGCGCTAAGAGGAGGGCCCAGCCAATAAAGAGAAGCCGCTCCTGCGCGGGGCGGGCCGCAGCAGCGGGATGGGGTGGGGGTGGGGGGTTGTGAACCCGGGAGGAGTCGCACGGTGGGGAGCCCGGGGTGGGGGGCGCAGCAGACCTCGGAGTACTGTGGGCCCGCGGGCTGCTTCTCAGCCATCTCTTCCGTCCTGAGCGCTGGGCCAGGAGAGGAGGATGCCGAGCAGACAAGGGGAACACCCCTGTGGGCAGGGGGCTTGTGGTCCCGCGAGGCCCACGCCGGACAAATAGAGGGACCAGGTCAGCCCGGTGCTCAGCACAGGACGACAGCGAGCCTGCAAGGGAGCCGGAGCGAGCGCAGGGTCTGGCCCCTACGGCCCTGGGCCCAGGGGCTGCCAATCTCCAGCCTCCAGCCACCACGAAGGTGGCCCCGGGTCTCCTGACCGGTGGTGCCATGCCATGGGGGTGCACCTTCCAAAAGCACAACCCAAAGGCCCCTTAGAACAAAGACGTTTGAGTCAGAGGTGAGGTCACTCCCCTCCCGGGAGCCCCTGCCTTGTCACTGGCGAGGCTGGGGTCAAAAGCCACCTGGCTGGATTCTTGGGAGGATTTTAGGTGGCAGTGTTGCCGGCGCCCTCCCCTCCCCCATTACATAGCCCTATTCCATTTTCTTCCTGGCACCCATCACTGTTTGTTCTGCACCCTGGCGTGTAAGCCCCTGAGCCCAGGTCCTGCTTACCTCTGTGTCCCCAGCACCTACAGCTGCGCCTGCCCTTGGCAAATACTTGCTGCACGAATGAAATGCCTCGAAAAAAGCCCAGCGCACAGCAGGCATTTTTATTATTTATTTATTTAATCCTCACCCAAGGATATTTTTTCCATTGATTTTTAGAGAGAGAGGGAAAGACAGAGAAACACATCGATTGGTTGTCTCCTGGGCCCGGGCCGGGGAGGAGCCTGCAACCGATGTACGTACCCTTGACGGGAATCGAACCTGGGACCCTTTGGTACACAGGCCGATGCTCTATCCACTGAGTCAAACCGGCTTGGGCCACCGGCTTGGGCATTTTTAAATGGCACCTCTTGTGTTCCCCTCACCCCAAAGTATAGGCTGACAGACCCCAAGGGGCATAAGACCAGTCTTGACTAGGTGGGGGCAGTTCTTACTTGGAGGGGTAGTTAGACTCATAAGCAGTTTGGGGTTGGAATCTGGATTAGCCTCTTTGTCTTCATTTCTCTGGCCCTGCCCTGCCTTCTCTCCACTCGGCTCCCAAACCGGGAGGTTAAGGGTTAACTCTAGGATGCCCCCTCATCACCTGGCTGGGGCTGGGGCTGGGGCTGGGACTAGGGCTGGGAACTTCCTGTTCCATTTTCCTGGAGTCCTCCCCCATCCTGGCCGAGCCTGACTGGTCCTACAGCCCTCACAGAACCCCAGCACCTCTGGCTCTGGAGTGGGGACCGAGTGGTGAGTTGCAGGGGCGCCTGGGGTGCCGGCTGCCAGGACAAACGTAAGGGATCGTCGCAGTGTGGAGAGAAAACGTGGAGAGTGGGGCGGCCGGGAGTGGGGAGGTTGGGTGCTTCAGGCCTTGATGGGGGATTAGGTGGCTGGAAGACCGTCTTGAGAGGGTGTGGGTGGTCCATGCTGGGGAAGGGCCCAGTGCCAACCAGGTCAGTGGACTGGTGTTGATGGGGCATCAGGGAGGTTACAAGACTTGCTAAGACATGGGCTTGCTGTACCCGCTGTCCTCAGGAGGACCGGCCGGTCTTATCAACTCAGTTTAGCACTAGAGCGGAGCCCAGCCAACAAAGACGAGCCACTCCTGCCAACTGTGTCCAGGGAGAAAGGTAGAGTTCCTGGCCAAGGACCCCCGCTCTGTGCTCATGGCAGCAACCCCGCTCTGGGCTGGTCCAGCTTTGGCCTCCCTGACTCTGGGCTCCAGATTAAGATGGTCACATACCAGAGGGTGGCTGCAGAGGCTTCCCCCTCCCCCAGCCCAACCCCCACAGATGATGTGCATATTAGCAAAGCTTTTGTGTGCTGGGGCTAGGGGAGGGGGCGAGGCACGGAGGGACTCAAAGGCCAATTTCCCTTGAATTCCACTTCTTTCAAACCTTTTGGTGAGACCTCACCTGGCGGTTCCGGCACCCCGGGTAGCTAGGCCTGATGGCTGGAATTTGGAATTATTTTTCCTGATTCACATTATGATGTTCTGCTAAGATGAGGGCGGGAGGGAACCTGGGCCCTTTTCTGTTTCTGGGCTTTTGCTTGGTGGTCAATTTCAGCAAATCTTGTCTCCTCCTGGGGTGACCTTGACCAGTTTACCCATCCTGTTTGAACACAGTCTTTGCATTTGTCATATTTACCCCGTGGGTTGGAGTGGGATTCAGCAACCCATATAGCGAGGCACCCTGTTAATACCGGGTTCCTGATTACACGTGATTGGTTCTCTAATTATTTTGCTCTTGCTACCAAAACACAATGGAACAAAACTCCATTTTTTTAAATATTTATCAAAGACCTTTTCTGTACCATTTTGCATGCGTTCCTCAAAAATGACAACTGCAAGGCAGCCATTATCGTCTCATTTTGTTATTTCTATTAACAAACATTGAAGTCACAGGAAGTGCTGGGTGAACAGTTACTGAACAAGAGCCCGTTTGTGGCTCAGTTGGTC
The DNA here is from genome assembly GCF_000147115.1 of Myotis lucifugus. Classification (NCBI taxonomy): domain Eukaryota; kingdom Metazoa; phylum Chordata; class Mammalia; order Chiroptera; family Vespertilionidae; genus Myotis; species Myotis lucifugus. The sequence continues at coordinate 4,873,304 of NW_005871120.1, forward strand.
CGGAGCGTTGTCCTGTGCACCGGAGGGTAGCAGGTTTGATTCCTGGTCAGGGCACATACCCAGGTTGTGGGTAAAATCCCTGGTAGGGGCTGCTTTCTCTCTCACCTTGATACTTTCCTCTCTCCTCCCTTCCTCTCTCTAAAATCAATTAAACAAAACAAAACACACACAAACAGTTCCTACTTTCAGGCCAAGGGAAGAAACACACTCACACAAAATTGTGGCACCGAGTGACACTGGAGGGGGAGAGACACGTGGCTGGTGTGTTGTGGAGTTCCACAAGCGAGGGGACAATGGGTAGAGGAGCCGGCAATAAAAGGAAAAACCCCCAGATGACATAGAGCAGGAAAGGCTAGAGGTTGGAGAGGCTGAGGGGAAACGGAGATGCTGGAGTCTGGGGGAGTGCTGGAGGGAGGAGGGGGAAGAAGGGGAGATTAAGGAGGGAAGCGGAAAGACTGAAGAGAAGCAGGAGAGTGGGGGAAGGGGAGGGAAGCTGGGGAGATGCAGGACAGGGTGGGGGAGGCTGGAGAGAGAGGCAGGCCTGGTCAGGTGGAGAGGACGTAGGCCTCTCCCTTCTCCTTTCTCCTCTTCTCTGAGGCAGGAAGTGTAGGACCAGGCTTTCAAAAAGCCAGATTCTTTCTGTTCTACCAGTTCACACCCCACTCACCCCACCGGAAAAGGAGGTTTACAGAACCCTCAGCTCCTTGGCCCCTGAGTCCCATATCAAGAGGGCTCAACATATTGTTCAAAGCTCTGCACCAAACTGACTTCTCCCTGGCTCCATGGCCAAGGTTGAGTTACCTCCTTTTTTTTTTTTTTAATACGTTTTTATTGATTTCAGAGAGGGAGAGAGATGGAAACATCAATGATGAGAGAATCATTGATCGGCTGCCTCCCGCACGCCCACAACTAGGGATCGAGCCCGCAACCAGGCATGTGTCCCTGACTGGAATTGAACCTGGGACCCTTCAGTCCGCAGGCCAACGCTCTATCCACTGAGCCAAACCAGCCAGGACTGAGTTACCTTCTTGGTCTGTACCTCTGGGCATTGGTGTCCTCAGCCATAACACGGGACCAACTGTTATCTGTGCTCATTTGTATTATTACCCAGTAATAATGAGGATGATAATGCCCCCCCCCCCACTTCCTGGCAAGTCCCAAAGGGTTCTGTGGGGCTACTCAGTCTTTTTTTTTGGAAGAGGGGGGGGGGGGGGGGCATTGTCAGTCACAGGGATCCAGTGCCCCCTGGTGGCCAGTTAGAAACACTTTATTGCCAGCCAGACTCGGGGATGGATTCCTCCCAGAGGGATAGACACGGAAGAATCCAAAATTTTAAAAAAAATAAAGAAAGGGAAGAACACTGCCTGTCCTGCCCACACCCAGCTCCCAAGGGCACACCCACTAGAGGCCTCTGAAATGGGCAGGGCGGTTCTGGCCTGCCTTGGGACCCGACTGTCATAAACTTCTGCAAGCTGTAAGCGGATCTCTCACCTGAAGACCGTCCCAGCTCTTTGTCGGCCCGTAAGTTTGGTTGAACCCTCATGTCCCTTCACTTCCAAGCCCTTCAACATCTAAGAATAAAGACATCTCCTGCATACCACACAACTGAAATTCCATCTCAGAAATTCACCTTCATTGTCATCTAGTGCCCCATCCATGTTCCAGTTTCCCTAATTAATCCTGAAATATCATTGAGAGCCTTTTTAAAACATCAGAATCCAGCCCTGGCCGGTTGTTCAGTGGTTAGAGTGTCAGTCCAAGGACTGAAGTGTCTCGGGTTCGATTCCAGTCCAGGGTGTGTACCTTGGTTGCAGGCTCGATCCCTGGCCCCAGTCCAGCCTGGCCAGTGTCACTCAGTGGTTGAGAGTCAACCCATGCACCGAGAGGCAGGCTTGATTCCCAGTCAGGGCACATGCCTGGGTTTCCCTGGGTTCCGGGGCTCGATCCCCAGCAGGGGGCAACTTATTGATGTTGATGCATCCATGTTTCTTTCTCTCCCTATCCCTTCCTCTCTCTCTAAAACCAAGTAGAAAAAAAATATTTTAAAAATCAGAATCCGGCCCTAGCTGGTTTGGCTCAGTGGATAGAGCAAGGCCTGCAGACTGAAGGGTCCTGGGTTCCATTCCAGTCCAGGGCACGTGCCTGGGTTGTGGGCTCGATCCCCAGAAGGGGATGTGCAGCAGGCAGCCGATCAATGATTATCTCTCATCATTGATGTTTTATCTCTCTCTACCTCTCCCTTCCTCTCTGAAATCAATAAAAAATATATTTTAAAAAATCAGAATCCTATCAAGTTCCATGCTTTTGGTTGCAAGGGGTGTTAGTCTGGAGCAATTCGCTTCTACAGGTACTTATTTTTATAACACAGACTGAAGAGCCTGGGCCAGCTGTTCCCGGGAACATCCTGTCTTCAGGCTTATTCAATTTTTCCTTGAGGGCTCATTTGACTTCTTACGCCCTACACTGCCCTTTATACTGGAAGTTGGGTCTGAAGAACGGATTGGGTTTCGATGGAACATAGTTGGTAAGGACCCATCCTCAGTACTGCCAGGTACTCCCCTCGGCATTACATCAAGAGGCAGGGAAAGCCGAAACCGGTTTGGCTCGGTGGATAGAGCGTCGGCCTGCGGACTGAAGGGTCCCGGGTTCGATTCTGGTCAAGGGCATGTACCTGGGTTGCGGGCACATCCCCAGTAGGAGATGTGCAGGAGGCAGCTGATCGGTGTTTCTCTCTCATCGATGTTTCTAGCTCTCTATCTCTCTCCCTTCCTCTTTGTAGAAAATCAATAAAATATATTTTTTAAAAAAAAGAGGCAGGGAAAGCCACCAACTGTGACCACTGGGGTAAAGTGAGGCAGAGTTCTAACTACTGCAGAGAGGATGGCGATACCGAACTGTCCGTTTCTCTGCCTTTTGGTGCATTGGGCTGGCCGAGCCATTCTCATGACAAGGGCAAGAAACGATTCCTCTGGAGGCCACATCTTTAGGCATCTCTCTCTCTCTCTCTCTCTCTCTCTCTCTCTCTCTCTCTCTCTCTCTCTTACCACAGGTGTGGGAGCAGAGAGGGAGAGAGACTCAGAGTGGGAGCAGTGTGGTGAGGTGACCCGAAGGTGAAGGATGCTTGTGGAAACCGTCCCGGCGGAGAGGGAGCCCGAGCAGCTCAGTGCAGTAAAACTGGAGGAGGAGGAGGCTGCCGGCCAGGAGGACCCCAGGCGGCCAGAGATCAGGCTCCGGCCCGAAGTGGCTCACCAGCTCTTCAGATGCTTCCAGTATCAGGAGGACATGGGGCCCAGGGCCTCGCTGAGCCGGCTCCGGGAGCTGTGCGGCCACTGGCTGCGGCCAGCCCTGCACACCAAGAAGCAGATCCTGGAGCTGCTGGTGCTGGAGCAGTTCCTGAGCGTGCTGCCCCCGCACATCCTGGCCCGGCTCAAGGGCCAGCAGCTCAGGGACGGCGAGGAGGTGGTGCTGCTGCTGGAGGGTGTCCAGAGGGAGTCCATTGACGTGGGGCCACTGGTAAGAGGGTGGCAGCTCGGTGGGCTGGACAGCTGGCGGGAAAGAGGGACTGCATGGCCCCATTAGAAATCACTGGGCGCTCCCCTTTCCTCCCTGTGCCCATTCCTTCTTAACCTCCTAATTTCTTCCCACCTGCCTCTCATCTTTCCTTGGTTTTGTGTCTTAGGAGCCAGCAGGACATGGGTTACCACCCTGTCTGTTGCCTGACATGGATTTGTTTTGAACAGGACTTTAGTTTTAATGCGGGCAAGAACTGTCCCCGTGCAGACATCACCGTGGAAGAGCACGGGGACCCTTCCCAGGTCTCTATCCACAGCCCCAAAAAGGAAGTGCCCCCAGAAAAGCCTCCAGCCCTGGAACCAGCACCGGAACTCCTGCCCCCCCAGCCAGGGCCCTCCCAGCCTGCTGAGCAGGGGGCCTGGAGACTTCCCCCAAGTTCAAAGCAGCCGCTGAGCCCAGGTCCCAAGAGGACATTCCAGGCCCTGCAGGATAGTGGTGAGGAGCCGGTGCCCAAGGAAGGTGGGAGCTGGGAGGCCAGGTGGGGAGGGAAGTGGGCAGCCCCTAATTGGCACGAGTGGGTGAGAGCCAAGAAGTCTCAGAGACTGAACAACAGGTGCCTGTCCTCCGCCTGCTGCTGGGTAAGGCTGGCCTCTCACAGCACTTTCTCCCCCGATGCTGTCAGCCCCCCAGGGCCCCGAGCTGTGGTCTGAAGAGAACTCCCGTGATCAGGAGCTGGCAGCGGTTTTGGTGAGTTGGACTGGGCCCCTCACTCCAGGATGCTCTTCTGTCCCAAATGTTCGTTGCCTCTGCAGTTTTAGCAACTCCATGTCTTCCCGAATTTAAGCCTAGTAAACTCTTCCATCCCCTCAGGCCCCAGGGCCATGTTCCTTACTCACTGCGGGTTCTGCCCCTCCTTTTGTTACAGGAGTCCTTGACCTTTGAAGATGTCCCCGTGAAGAAGGCATGGCCTGTGTACCCTCAGGGTAAGAGCCCCTTCCAGGGCTTACAAACCCTGAATCCCCTTTCTTTTCATTGGGATGTGATTCCTGAAGCTTCAGACCCCCTACCTGATACTTGAACCTTTTTGGCTAAACATGGGCTATTTTGATGGAGATCATATATATGGTGGAGCAAATGTAGGCTTACAGTCCTGCCAGGGAGGCCCAGTGGTGAACCAGGAGGTTCCTGGTTCGATTCCCAGTCAGGGCACACGCCCGGGTTGCAGGCTCCATCCCCAGTTTGGGGTGTGCAGGAGGCTGCCAGCCAATCAATGGTTCTCTATCATGATTGATGTTTCTGTCTCTCTCTCCCTCTCCCTTCCTCTCTGAAATCAATTTTTTTTTCTTTTTTTTTTTTTTTTTTTTTTAAGAAATTATTCATACATTTTTTTTAATATATATTTTATTGATTTTTCACAGAGAGGAAGGGAGAGAGATAGAGAGTTAGAAACATCGATGAGAGAGAAACATCGATCAGCTGCCTCTTGCACACCCCCTACTGGGGATGTGCCCGCAACCCAGGTACATGCCCTTGACCGGAATCGAACCCGGGACCTTTCAGTCCGCAGGCCGACGCTCTATCCACTGAGCCAAACCGGTTTCGGCTGAAATCAATTTTAAAAAATATTTTTTTAAAAGTAGGTTTACTTTTTGAAAAAGTGAATACCTGAAACAGAGTTTATTCTTATGTTATCATTTATTAATTATTATTTTCCATACAAACAACTGTAAGCCTACTTGTGCCTCACCCTGTATATATTCAACGGCTCACTGTGTCTGGTCTAATCATCAACCCATTTAACTCTGAGCTTTTTTCTTCTTCTTCATAAATATTTTTATTGATTTTCTTAGAGGGGAAGGGGGGGGGACATCCATGTGACATCGATGGGCTGCCTCCTGCACACCTCCTACCTGAGATCCAGCCTGCAACCCCGCATGGGCCCTGACTGGGAATTGAACCGGCAACCTTGTCGTGCAAGGGATGACGCCCAACCAACGGAGTCACACCAGCCAGGACTAACTCTGAATTTTTAAAATAGGTAGTCAGCCCTACCCAGTGTGGCTCAGTGAATAGAGCATCCACCTGCAGACTGAAGGGTCCTGGGTTGATTCTGGTCAAGGACACATGCCCAGGTTATGAGTGGATCCCCAGTAGGGGGAGTGAAAGAGGCAACTGATCAATGATTCTCTCTCATCATTGATGTTTCTATCTCTCTCCCTCGCCCTTTCTCTGAAATATATATATAAAAGGTAGTCATGGGAGTGCTTGCTAATAGGTATGGAGTTTCCGACACTGGATAGTGGTGACAGTTACACAGCATTGTGAACACTAGCATATCTAATGGACTAGAAGTGCACACTATACAACAGTTACAGTAGTAAGTGGTTCGTTACTTGTCTTTACCCCACACGCTCTGCCCACCCACCAGCTCTACCGGATCCTGGGTTTCCTTCTGTTCCCAGGCAATGAGGTTCTGGCGCCTCCTGGGAGCCCCTTGGCATAGGCCTGATCAGTCCTGGTTTTGCTCCTTTTACAGGATTTACAAACAGAATCCCAGACGAGGAGTTCCAAGAAGATCCCAAAGGGGTTGCCTGGTCTGCTGCTATCGCAACAGAGTCTCCGGACAGTCCAGGGGCGGCAGGAGGAGCCCAGGAGCAGCCGCTGGGGCAGGGCCCCGCGGTGAGCAGCTCCCGTGGAGGAGAGTCCTCCGGCAGCAGGAGTGACGGGTTTGCTGAGGGCCAAGCGGCCGCCGGCGCCCCCAAGTCGGAGCCAGAGACCAAGTTCATCTGCACAGAATGTGGGGTGAGCTTCCCGAAGCTGGCCCGCCTGGAAGGGCACCTGCTGCGCTCTCACCCGGGCCGGCGGTCCTTCCAGTGCCTGTGCTGCGGGAAGACCTTCGGCCGCAACTCCATCCTCAAGCTGCACATGCGCACGCACACGGATGAGCGGCCGCACGCCTGCCATCTGTGCAGCCACCGCTTCCGCCAGAGCTCCCACCTCAACAAGCACCTGCAGACACACTCGGAGCCCGCCTTCCTGTGCGCCGAATGCGGCCAGGGCTTCCAGAGCCGGACCAGCCTCCTGCAGCACCTGCTGGCGCACGCCCAGGACCAAAAGGGCCCCTGCGCCCCGGACACCAAGACCAAAGTGGCAGAGCTGACCATCGTCCTGTGCTCGCACTGCGGCCAGACCTTCAAGCGCCGCTCCAGCCTCAAGCGTCACCTGCGGATTCACGCCAAAGACAAGAGCCACCAGGGCCCCGAGGGCGCCGACAGCCCGCGCCCCGCCCCGGAGCGCAGGCCCTACGTGTGCAGCGAGTGCGGCAAGGCCTTTCGGCGCAGCGAGCACCTGGCGGCCCACCTGCGCGTGCACACGGGCGAGCGGCCCTTCTCTTGCCAGGTGTGCGGCCGCAGGTTCAGCCAGAGCACCCAGCTGGTCTGCCACCAGCGCGTGCACACCGGCGAGAAGCCCTACGGCTGCCCGCAGTGTGGCAAGCGCTTTGTGCGCAGAGCGAGCCTGGCCCGCCACCTGCTCACCCACGGCGGCCAGAGGCCCTACCGCTGTGCCCAGTGTGGCAAGACCTTCGGCCAGACGCAGGACCTGGCCCGCCACCGGCGCAGCCACACGGGCGAGAAGCCCTGCCGCTGCAGCGAGTGCGGCGAGGGCTTCAGCCAGAGCGCCCACCTGGCGCGCCACCAGCGCATCCACACCGGGGAGAAGCCCCACGCCTGCGACACCTGCGGCCACCGCTTCCGCAACAGCTCCAACTTGGCCCGCCACCGCCGCAGCCACACGGGGGAGCGGCCCTACGGCTGCAAGACGTGCGGCCGGAGCTTCCGGCGCAATGCCCACCTGCAGCGGCACCTGGCCACCCATGCGGGCACCGGGGACCTGGCATCCGGGCAGGCCGAGCCCCCCCAAGAGTGCCTGGAGTGCGGCAAGAGCTTCAGCCGCAGCTGCAACCTGCTGCGTCACATGCTGGTGCACACAGGGGCCAGGCCCTACTCCTGCACACAGTGTGGCCGCAGCTTTAGCCGCAACTCCCACCTGATTCGCCACCTGAGAACCCACTCCCGGGAGACCCTGTACTAGCAGGCTTGCCCTGCAGGCCTCTCCCTGGCCTCCTGGCAGCCCGGGCCTGCAGGGGAGGTCCTGGCCTCACCCACCCTGGCCCCGCCCAACCACCTCCCTCTGGAGCAGGTGAACCCTGCCTTAGCTCTTCCCTCCCCGGAAGCATCTCTTCCTGGCCTCGGCATGTATTTGAAAATGCCCAAAGTAGAGGGGCCTTTAAAAAACAATCATTTGCCGAAACCGGTTTGGCTCAGTGGATAGAGCGTCGGCCTGCGGACTGAAAGGTCCCAGGTTCGATTCCGGTCAAGGGCATGTACCTGGGTTGCGGGCACATCCCCAGTGGGAGATGTGCAGGAGGCGGCTGATCGATGTTTCTCTCTCATCGATGTTTCTAGCTCTCTATCTCTCTCCCTTCCTCTCTGTAAAAAATCAATAAAATATATTTTAAAAAAAATAAAAAAATAAAAAAATAAAAAACAATCATTTTAGCCCTGACTGGTTTGGCTCAGGGGATAGAGCGTCGGCCTGCGGACTGAGGGGTCCCAGGTTAGATTCAGGCCAGGGGCATGTGCCTTGGTTGGGGCACATCCCCAGTGGGAGGTGTGCAGGAGGCATCTGATCGATGTTTCTCTCTCATTGATGTTTTTAACTCTCTGTCCCTCTCCTTCCGCTCTGTGAAAAATCAATAAAATATATTTAAAAACAAAACAAAAAACACACAATCATTTTGTACTTAAGCATTAATTTTACAAAATGTGGCATAAAGGTGAACTAAATTTACAACTTAAATTGTTCATATAAACTGTCTTCAAAATATATTACACCTAAGAGGTTTATAAGATTTTATATGCATTTTGGGAGAAATCACCCGGAAGCAGCTGCTTTTTCAATAAACATGGCCAGTTTCACGCCTCTTTTGGTCAGTCCACCACAGCCATGTGAGGTGAGAGTGTCTGGGCTTTTTTGTATACATTGAACCATTCCCAGTGACTTATTTTTTCTGCTTGTAGGGCAACTTAGGCAGAAAGCCTGATTGAAATTTTTGAAGAACTGTTTGTGGATGGCATCTCCCATTTAATTCTGACCCTCCTGCTGCTTTAAGGTCAAGCATAACTTGGTTCCTCTCCTCTGCTGTCAACCAGGGTGCCTCTGCCCACAGGGCCACAGGGCTGGGACTTGAACCCCCCAGCAGGCACAGCATTGCCCCCAGCGTCTATGCTGCCCCATGGCCACCACAGAGGCCTGCCCTAAAACTGCCTTCCTCTTTCTTTCTTCTTTTTTTCTTAATTCTCACCTGAGGATTTTTAAAATTGATTTTTAGAGAGAAGGGAAAACAGAAATATCGATGTGAGGAAACATATCGATTGGTTGCCTCCTGCACGTGCCCCGACCAGGGCCCAGGCCAGGGAGGAGCTTCAACCATGGTACGTGCCCTTGACCAGAATCAAAGCCAGGATCCTTCAGTCTACGGGCCAACGCTCTACCCACTGAGCCGAACCGGCTAGGGATCCTCTTTCTTTTTTTTACATTTACCCTAAAGACATCCATCCTGACTGTCACACTGGTGGCTTTCTCCCTCCCCCCAATCCCAGAAAGGCCCGGAGTGGGGTGAGTGTGAGAGGAGGAGGTGGCTCTGTCACAGCCAGCCGTGGGCAGGGCCAAGGAACCTCACCCTGGAATTTCTCTGGAGTGGACCCTAATCTGTGCTGTCCAATACAGTATCCTCTAGCCATAGGTGGCTCTTTAAATTAATTAAGATTGAATAAAATTTAAAGTCCCAGTTTCTGGATGATTATGGGAAACTGTTTTGGAATGTTCGTAACTTATTCAAATGGAAAATGCTAGCAGGTGAAATGAAACCTGCCTGCAGCTAAATCAGGGGACCCCTAACCACTTATAATCCTCTAAACCAGTGGTTCTCAACCTTCCTAACGCCGAGACCCTTTAATACAGTTCCTCATGTTGTGGTGACCCCCAACCATAAATTATTTTCGTTGCTACTTCATACTATAATTTCGCTACTGTTATGAATCGTAATGTAAATATCTGATATGCAGGATGTATTGTCATTGTTACAAATTGAACATAATTAAAGCATACTGATTAATCACAAAAACAATATGCAATTATATATGTGTTTTCCGATGTTCTTAGGCGACCCCTGTGAAAGGTTCGTTCTACCCCCAAAGGGGTCGCGACCCACAGGTTGAGAACCGCTGGTCTAAACCCAAAACTGGATTGTCAGTGTACCCCCCCATCTTTTTACTACCCATCAGGCATTCTTGGCCTGTCTCCCCCTCCCATGGACAGGTTTTTTTACTTGAATTTTTTAGAGAGAAGGAGGGAGAGAGAGAGAGAAACATGGATATGAGAGAGAACCATTGGTTGGTTGCCTTCCACCCGCACCCTGACTAGGGATTGAACCCACAACCCAAGTATGTGCCTTGACCAGGTGTGCGTGGCTGTTAGATCTGATGGAATAATTGAATGGAGACCCTCCTCTGGGAAACTGCCTTTAGGCCACTCACAACAGACTGTTCCCTTTTGCTTAGCTCTTGCTGAGACCACATTCCACTTGCTAAGACCATTATCTTTCCCCTCAGGACCTGCCCAGAGAATTCTCCGCCCAGAAAATGCCCGCCTAGAGTCCTTTAGAATCGCTGACTCCCAGTCCCTGGGTGCTGGTGCCAATTTGGGGCACAACCCATCTGGTTTCCAGTGACCTAATAAATTCATAATTCTTTACCCCTTTGGGCCTCCTGCGTTCCTCTTTTGGTGACCCTAACAGTGACGATGTTCCAACCAACTCCAGCCACTTTTTCCTTTTTTTATTTGAGAGAGACAAAGGGAGAGAGAAACATGGATTTGTTGTTCCACTTATTTAGGCATTCATTGGTTTATTCTTGTATGTGCCCTGACGGGATTGAACCTGCAACCTTGACCTATTGGGCTAACACTCTAACCAACTGAACTATCCTGCTGGGCTGGACAGTTTTTGTTTCTTTTCTTTTTTAAATATACCTTTATTGATTTCAGAGGGAAAGAGAGATAGAAACATCAATGGGAGGGAGTCGTTGATTGGCTGCCTCCTGCACACCCCCTATTGGAGATCAAGCCCGTAACCTGGGGATTTGCCCTTGACAAGAATCAAACCTGGGACTCTTCAGTCCTCAGGCCAATGCTCTATCCACTGAGCCAAACTGACAAGGGCTGGACAGTTTTCTTTGTGTGTGTTGGTTGTGCTGTTTTTTAGTTAAGCTGACACCTGTACTTAATGAGTGTTAAAGTTCATCATACATAAACTAGCTACCAGAACTTAATATCTGTTACAATACTGGTAGTTTTCTCTTAATCAGGAATTAAACAAAAAACAAAAGAGAAAAATATTTGGTCAAAAGAGAGACAATTGGGTAAATGTCTACGGGTGACCAGAAGTGTCTAGGCCAGCGATTTTCAACCTGTGTGCTGCACGAGGCACACTGGTGTGCTGCAAGACTTTTTACAATGTGCAACACCTGACTATGTAGTCATGGGCACTGACCTCTTTCCCTTATATTGTCAAATAAAAAAGTGACAGCATCCAACACAATAGCCATACAATGTGGATGAATCAAAATTATACCTATTTTTTGGTCAGATGGGCAAAAAATATATTTTTGGCGTGCCGCAGGATTTCAATAATTTATGTGTGCCATCGGATAAAGAAGATGGAAAATCGCTGGCCTAAAGAAAAAAAATTAAAGGCATGGTGCAGAAAGAACTGAAGATGAAAAAAGGAATTAAATTCACTAACTAGATGATAATGCCAGGGAGGAAAGCAAAATGAAGTCGGCTCTGTATTGATAACAGGGATTGAAAGAAATAATTTCAAAAGAATCATCCAAAATATTAAAATGCCTTTATATTTGCCTTAGATGCTGACTTGAGACTAAACTAACACGGCAAAGAAGATGGCTTTTGTGGGCATCACATTCCTTCTCTTCAAAGGGAAAGCTCTGGGTGAGATTCGGGATGTCAAATGCAAATCTCCCTCTGGCCTTCCCTCCAGCGCCCATGGCAAGCACAGCTCAGGGATTTCCTTGATGAGACCAAAGTGAGCCTGGTGACCCTTCTCTACACAGCGAGGCGGCCACTGCCCGTCAAACCCTTTGTTGCTCAAATTGGAACCAATTTGCTCTTCTCAGTTTGTTTTATCCTTTTTTTTTCTCTCTCTCTTCTCAGTTTTGGTATTACATTGTATGCCTTCCAAGATAGAGTTCTATAGTCATAGAACAGCAGTAGTCAGTTAATATAATTTTGAAATTTTTTATTTGGAAATGTCTTACCTTTTAAAAAATATATACTTTTATTGATTCCAGAGAGGAGGGGCGAGGGAGAGAGAAAGAGAAACATCAATGATGAGAGAGAATCACTGATTGGCTGCCTCCTTCATGTCCCCTACTAGGGATCGAGCCCACAACTCAGGCATGTGCCCTGACCGGGAATCGAACAGTGACCTCTGGTTCATAGGTCGATGCTCAACCACTGAACTATGCTGGACAGACTAAATCATGTGATTTCTAATAAAATTACAGGAGAGCCTGGCCAATGGTTGAGTGTTGGTCCATGCACCAGGAGGTCACCAGTTCAATTCCTTGGGTTGCAGGCTTAATCCTCAGTAGGGGGCTCTAGGAGGCAGCCAACTGATGTTTCTATCTCTCTCCCTCTCCCTTTCTCTCTCTGAAATCAATTAATAAAAAACATTAAAATACACAAATTATGAAAAAGAAATACAGGAGACGAAGACAGCCCACCCCAGCTCCAGAGCACATCAGAACTTCCTGTTGTTGTCTGTGGCTTTTCACCCACAAAAATGCTGTGTCTGAGTTTCTGTGGCCCCTCCACCCCACTTGACACATAACTGCTCTTTAACAAGTTTTTGTAGAAAGTTAGAGAACTTATTCACCAGGGCTCACGGGACTAAGGGAGGTGGGTGGGAAAGCTCTGAGTCTAGCAAAGGTCAGCATTTTGGGGGTTGGGAGGAAGATTGGGGTATAGAGAGCCACCAGATGTCACACAACAAATTCAACTCCTGGAAAACCCCAGGGGAAGAAACTTCAAAGAGGAAGGATTGGTCAACCAGGAGACTGAGAGGAGCTGGGAGAACCCACGGCACTGAAAGCTTATTATTTATTGAGCACCTACTGTGTGCCAGGGACTGTGTGGGCTATTGAGGGGAACAAAGACTCTAATAGAGGGAGGGAGGCAGCCTCAGGAGAGTGGGAAGGGCCCCCCGCACAGAGGGAACAGCATGAGCAAAGGCCCTGAGATGGGAGAGGCTTGGCAGGCAGCTAAAGAATGTTGTCCAGGAGGGGGATCTGCAGGGACCTATGATGCAGGCAGAACCTTACAGGCCAGGGTTGGGCTTCAGGCCAGGAGTTATTTCATTTTTAACAATGAAAGCATTTAGAGCTTGGCTTCTGGACTGAAATCGCTTAAAAGAGGAAAGGCTGGGAGGTGAGCCAGGAGGTGACCTCAAGGGATTGGTGGGCCACAAAGCTCCTGGTGGCTTTAGCACAGGGGGACAGTTTTTTCTGTTAGAAGAATTAAGTGGGAGGGCATGAGCAGAGGTCAGTGGTTTGATACAGGGTCACTTGGGAAATTCATGGACAGGGTTTGAAAGAACAAGAATGATGACTGATGCCCAGCTGGTGTGGCTCAGAAGTTGACTCATGAACCAACCTGTTCGATTCCCAGTTAAGGCACATGTCCAGGTTGCAGGCTCCATCCCCAGTAGGGGGCATGCAGGAGGCAGCTGATCAATGTTTCCTTCTCATTGATGTTTCTATCTCTCCCTTCCTCTCTCTCTAAATGAAGTCCATAAATCTCTAAAAGAGCCCAGCTGGTGTGGCGTGGCTCAGTGGTTGAGCATCGACCTATGAACCAGGAGGTCACAGTTTGATTCCTGGTCAGGGCACATGCCTGGGTTGTGGGCTTGATTCCCAGTAGGGGATGTACAGGAGGCAGCTGATCAATAATTCTCTCTCATCATGGATGTTTCTACTTCTTTCTCCCTCTCCCTTCCTCTCTGAAATCAATAAAAACATATTTTTATAAAAAATCCATAGAAACGTAAAGAAAAAAAAATGAATGGTTCCTGGAACGTGAGGTGAGGACATGACCAGGGTAAGTGAAAGCTGGTCAGGACCTGCAGTGGGCAGCCCTCGGAGCCAGGGAATTCAGGCCAGAGATGGGCCTTACAGTGTGAAGACATGTCAGAGGGTCCCCTGGAAATGAAGGAGGATAGGATGTGAGCACGAGTGGGGCTCTGCTAAAAGGAACTCTCAGAGGGGCTGCCGTCTTCCTTAGGAAGGTAGAGGCCAGGGCCAAAGGTGAGGAAGATCCTTGCCACTTGTGCCCTCCCTGCTGGGGCCGGATCCCTCGGGATCATCGGGATCACTGAGAAGCTACCGGAAGGGTCTGGGTCCAGCCATTGCTCCTCTTGCAGGACTGACACCTGGCCCTTACTGGGAGCTCCTCCTAGGAATCAAGATGTCGTTTCTACCAGCCAAAGGGTGTGAAGCTGGCAGAGGAGGGTGCAGGATACTGACCCACTGAAATGCCCCCATCCCTCAGGTCTCCTGGCTCCCCTCTCCCCTCCCCACACCCACTGCTGGTGTTTGCTCTTCATCAGGCCCACTTCCTCCCATTTCTTCCTGCTTCAGGTCAGCCCCACCTTCATCTCATCCCAGCAGCTGCTGTTTGCTGCCAATCACCCCTGAATGCAAAGCGGTTCTGTATGCATCTGCCTGGAGCAGGAAGTCAGGGCTGGGGGGTGGGAGGCATTTGGCCTCATAGATGGTGAGCAGTGCTGGCCCCTCAGGCCTCAGGCCTTGCTCCAGGCTCTCCCCAGTCTCTGCATTTGCAGTTCCAGGTGAGGTGGCCAGCCCAGAGATCAGATGGTTTCCCCTCTCTAATCTGCCTTCCTTCCAGGCTCACATAGAAGTGCACTCTGTCTGCTCCCTACCACCACCACTGCCCCAGTCCCGGGGCCTCTGATCTCAGAAGAAAGATGAAGGCGTTTCAGAGGCCCAGTCCTGCCTCGTGATGAAGGCCCAAAGAGGGTGGTCAGGAAAAGAAAAGGGGCCCAAGTCCCTTGTGTTCAGGAACGGGCAGCTATGGAGCACTTACTATGAGCCAGGCCCTGCGAGAAGCCGTGCACAGGCTGACATCCTCATGTGCTCATTATAAGTCCGTGGCCAGTGTGACCAGCGCCCTGTCTACAGATTAGAGAGGTCAGGTGGCTTCTCCTTTCTCACCAGAGCCGAGATCCAGGCCTAGATCCATCTGATTGTTGCACAGCCTCTCCCTGTAACCACTGAGCACCCTGCCACCCACCCAGACGGGCACTCAACTTGGTTCAATCAACTTTTGAAGCAAATTACCTTTATTGTTGAAAGTATTACAGAGCTCCCTTTTCCCCATTGACCTCCTCCCCCCACTCCTGCCCCCTCCCCGGGCGAACCAACGTTTATTAAAATGCTGTAGCAAGAGAAGGAAACCCAGGAAACCTAGGTGGAGAGGCTGTGAACAGGGTGGAAGTGAGGGAGGTTGTTGAGGATGGGTCAAGGGTGAGCAGGAAAGCAAATGTTACTCTAGAAGATTCTTTCTTAGAAGTGTGTGTGTGTGTGTGTGTGTGTGTGTGTGTGTGTGGTGGTAGGGGAGGCGGGGGCAGAATCCAAGGGCTGGGAGGTGTGATTGAGCTCCTCCAGTACCTCATGGGACTCTTTAGACCAGGAATTAACTTGAGAAGTACTGTGCCACACTGGAGAAGAAATCCTTAATGTCGATCCAGATGGACTTCATCACGCTGACAAAGGAGGCCCACTTCTCCTGCACCCAGGCCACCAAGGCCTGCCACATCTTCTGCAGTCGACTTAGCATCTTTTGGAACAACCTCAGTATCCATTCACAAAAGCTCTCCCCAGGCTGCTGGGCCCCTGTGAGAGAGACTAGTTAGGAAGCCAGGGCAAGTGGAATAGGGAAACTGAGACAGATAGTTAAACAACCAAGCCTTTACAGCCAACTAATACTAGTACATTGCAAAATCCTGTCTTCCCTAACCAGGGACACAAGAGTAAATGGTTTAGAGCAGTGATGGCGAACCTATGACACGCGTGTCAAGATGACACGCAAACTCATTTTTTTGGTTGATTTTTCTTTGTTAAATGGCATTTAAATATATAAAATAAATATTAAAAATATAAGTCTTTATTTTACTACTAGAGGCCCGGTGCACAAAAATTTGTGCACTCGGGGGGGGGGGGTCCCTCAGCCGGGCCTATGACCTCTTGCAGTCTGGGACCCCTTGGAGGATGTCCACCTGCTGGCTTAGGCCCGCTCCCTGGGGGATCGGGCCCAAGCTGGCAGTCAGACATCCCTCTGGCAGCCCGGCAGCCCTCGGGGGATGTCTACTTACCAGCAGGGAGCAGACCTAAGCTACAGTCGGACATCCTTAGTGCTGCTGAGGAGGCGGGAGAGGCTCCCACCACCACCGCTGTGCTGGCAGCTATCAGCCTGGCTTGTGGTTGAGCAGAGCTCCCCCTGTGGGAGCACACTGACCACCAGGGGACAGCTCCTGCATTGAGCATCTGCCCCCTGGTGGTCAGTGTGTGTCATAGTGACCAGTCATTCCCAGTCGTTCTGCTGTTAGGGTCAATTTGCATATGGTTTGCCCTGAAGGGTGTCCCGGATCAGGGTGGGGGTCCCACTGGGGTGCCTGACCAGCCTGGGTGAGGGGCTGATGGCTGTTTGCAGGCTGGTTAAGCCCCCCCGATTGGGGACCCTCACCCCATGGAGGTTTGGCCAGCCTGGGTGAGGGGCAGATGGCTGTTTTCAGGCTGGCCACACCCCGTTTAGGGTGGGGGTCCCCACTGGGGTGCTTGGCCAGTCTGGGTGAGGGACTGAGGGCCATTTATTTATCTTCTATAATTGAAACTTTGTAGCCTTGAGTGGAGCTCAGAGCCAGCCAGGGTGGGCGGGAAGCTTGGCTTCCTCCATCGCCAGGGGCAACCCAAGCCTCCTGCTCACTCCAGCTTTGTGGCCAAGGCCAGCTTTAAGCAGGTATCTGGGGTTTATTTATCTTCTATAATTGAAACTTTGTTGCCTTGAGTGGAGCTCAGAGCCGGCCTCAGCAGGTGGGAAGCTTAGCTTCCTCCATCACTGGGGCAACCAAGGCTCCTGCTTGCTCCAGCTCCGTGGCTGCTGGCCACCATCTTGGTTAGGTTAATTTGCATATAGTCGCTCTGATTGGCTGGTGGGCATGGCTTAAGGCATAGCGAAGGTATGGTCAATTTCCTTGTTTGTCTTTTATTAGTGTAGATGGTTGCAAATATTAAAAAATTTCTATATGTGATACAGCACCAGAGTTAAGTTAGGGTTTTTCAAAATGCTGACAAGCCGAGCTCAAAAGGTTCGCTGTCACTAGTTTAGAGCATCATCCCGTACACCAACACAGGTTGTGGGTTCGATTCCCAGTCAGGGGACATACCTAGCTTGCACGTTCAATCTCTATTCAAAGCAATACAAGAGGCAACCAATTAATGTTTCTCTCTCACATAGATATTTCTCTCCTTCTCTCTCTCTCTCTATCTCTCTCCCCCTTCCTCTCTCTCTAAAATCAATAAACATATCCTCAGGTGAGGATTAAAAAAATAAAAGACTAAGAGGCTCATACTTCTCCACCCAAAACAGGGAGTAAAGAGCTTAAATCACCCCACTCAGGGAGATAGATAGCAGAAATCTAATTAGTGCCAACCAAACTCAAGCACAGATAAGTTAAAGGAACACATCTCATTTGGGCACATCATTTGGGCATAAAGCTGATGAATATTCTAATGAGAGCCTTCCTGAAGACCTCCTCTAAACTCCCAGCCTTTAAACGCTCAAGACAAAGGACCAGGAGCAAGCCCACACCTTTCTTCCCTTTCAGGCATGCATCGCCTAAACCCTGGGTCCCCAGGAGACTTGCAACCAGAGGAGCAGTGGGCAGCAGCAGCTCATCTGGACTGACCACCCCCCAAACCTGTCTCCAAGGCCCCCCTTTTCTCTAAATTTCAAGAGAGCCAAAGCAGCCCTGCTTAGGCTCTCTGCTGGTGCTTCTTCTATCCTAAGTCCTCCTCATTTCACTGTCCCCTGCTTTATTTTTATTTATTTATTTATTTATTTATTTATTTATTTATTTATATTTTATTTTATTTTTATTTATTTTTTTAAAATATATTTTTATTGGGTTTTTTACAGAGAGGAAGGGGAGAGAGATAGATAGAGAGTTTAGAAAACATTTGATGAGAGAGAACATCGATCAGCTGCCTCCTGCACATCTCCACTGGGATGTGCCCGCAACCCAGGTACATGCCTTGACCGGAATCGAACCTGGACCTTCAGTCGAAGAGCTGACGCTCTATCCACTGAGCCAAACCGGTTTCGGCTATTTATTTATTTTT
>NW_005871120.1:4892009-4894122 GCF_000147115.1 Myotis lucifugus
ATGTGTAGGGTCCGACCAGGTCCTGACAGAAGCTCACACAGGGAGCTGCCTGCAGTCCACAGACAAAGACTTCTGGCGGAGGTTCAGCGCCCCAACTCCCCTTTGTAGCTAAACCACGATGGTCATACCTGCTTGTTGGCTGACTGGCCTCTGAGGCCAGCACCAGGCCCAGGGGGTTCTTCATTAATGCATGAAGTTGAGGGCAGGGCTTTGGCCACTGTGTGCTGGGTGGGGAGGTCAGGAGCTGGTGCCAGCCACATCTCCATCCCCTCCCCACTCAGGGGCTGTGTATGCACATGGCAGTGCCAACATCACAAGCGATTAGGGGTGAAGGGGAAGCACAGAGGGCTCTGACAGGAGCCTCAGACTCACCGGGTTGTTCTCACAGTGAGCAAATACGGTATCAAGCGCAGCCTCATTGAAGTTGTTCTGAGGAGAAGAGGGTGGGAGGCTGCAGACCTGCTCCTGCCTGCTGTGGTCTGTAGTCCCCACTGTGACCTCCAAGGGAGCCAAAGCTCACCCCAATAACCTGGCCCAGCCAAACTCCTGGGGACTGAGCTTTGGGGGAGCGGGGAGGCCAAAACTCACCTCCAGCTCTTCTAGGCATATGTTGACCTGTTGGGAAAAAATTACTTTGTTTAAATTCCCCTGGCCTCCCTCATTTTCAGTCTAATCCCCTGTTCTCAGCTCACCATCTCCCCATAACTGGTCCAGCCATGTGCCTGGAGACCTGCTCTTTCATCAGTATACCTATGACTATGACGCCTCTCAAGCTCCCTGGGCCTTCCTATCCCCCACCTGTGTACTCACCTGCCACAAAGGTGTGAATTTTGTCCAGTGTAACGAATGAGCCAACCTGAGGTGGCACCTTCATCATCATCATCATCATTGTCATCATCATCATCATTGTGAAACCTCCCACCCAAACTGTGCAGAGCACAGGAGTGGGAACCCTGACCCACCTGGTCCTCTTCTTCAGGTTTGACTTTATCACAGAAATTGTTTACAGCCTCGAGCTGTAAAAAGAGATAGAGTTGGGACAAAGAGATCTGATCCTTCTCCCTCCTGGACCCCAGGAGGGCCAGAACATTCTTAGCCTCCCACAGTAAAACCCAGGCCCCCACCCACACCCTATCTATACATGGGGAAGAGCTTCTTACCATTTCACTCCTCATTTTCTCACGATCTTCTTTGGATATCTGTGGAGGTAACAGTGACATAGATCTTATATGACTTACCAACCCCCAGACCTGTGGTACACATGCTCACACACTCACACTCATCATGACACACAAGCGTACAAGCATGAACATTGTTCTGGAGTGTGCAGGGCAATCTGGTTCCCAGATACCCAACCCTCTGTGGTACCGGTGAGAGTTGGCTGAGGGAGGAATTGGCAGTGGCCATCCCTCTCTGAGGAGGGGACAGACACAGCGGTGCCTACATCCAGCTGCTCTTCCTGACTGCTGACCTTGCAGGCCCACAGCACCCCAGGCCCTTTTCACCCCTAAACACTTGGCTCAGCCAAGGAGGCAGGGAGTACCCCATAGACTTCCTCAAGAGTCCACCTTATGGCCCCAATCTGGTCACTGAGCCCTGGATCACTTTATTCCTCAACGATGATTCCACGATCCCTTGGTCACCATCCCAAAGCATCCTGGAGCATCAGCCAACCTCATGGTTAGGATGCGGGTGGGGCTGGGGGCGATGGTAGGGTGGGGGAGGTTGGAAGGCACCACGAAAAGGAGGAATAGACACTGAGGCCAATGCCAGTACTGGGCTGCTGGCCCAGGCACCTGAGAGGATTTTTAAGTTCCCAGGAAAGCACTGCCCACCTCCCACCTCCCACCTCCCACCTCCCACCTCCCACCTCCCACCTCCCACCTCCCACCTTCAGGGTATTAAGATATAAAGGATCTACTGGGATTGGTGTTTCTTCTACCCTATAGACCAGCTCTTCCCACAAATATGTCAAATATGTCAGGTATAATTGTTAAAGTAACACTTTGTGCCATAAGACTCATTGTTTCTCAGTCACACACACACACACACAGAGAGCGCACACACAGACCGGCTTCTCATACTCAGAAGGGTGCCCCCATAAGTTCTCTCG
>NW_005871120.1:4894222-4969149 GCF_000147115.1 Myotis lucifugus
GGACTGAAGTGTCCCAGGTTCAAGGGCACATGCCCAGGTTGTGAGCTCCGTCCCCACTAGGGAGCGTTCAGGAGGCAGCCAATCAATGATTCTCTCTCATCATTGATGTTTCTAGCTCTCTCTCCCTCTCTCTTCCTCTTTCTGAAATTAATAAAAAAAAAAAAAAAAAAAAGGAATTTCAGTTTGGTGCCAGGATAGCATTCAACCAACCAGGCTCAGGGCCATCATGATGACCATACAGGTCACATTCTCATGACACCCTCCTTCCAGGGGTCTCCCCATGGCCCAGGAGGATGGAACAGAACTGGGTGCATGTAGAGATCAGCTAGGGTGGGGCTGCACTGGTGGGAGAGGGGAACAAACACACAGTGGGAAAGGGGACTCCAGGGCCTACTGTCCCCTCATCATTTGCTCTCACTCACCTGCAAGCAGGCCATGGCTGTTCAGGGTTCAGAGGGCTGTGGCTTGATGGCGAGAAACAGGTACGAGAAGTGTTTCAGAGGAGCAGCCTCTTCTCCAGAATCCCTTTGGCTGCAGCTCCTTTTGGGGCCCCCACTGAGCCAATCACCTTCTCCCACATCCTCCCAGCACAGAGCTAGCTGACGTTTCTGCACCAGAGGAGGTCAGCTGATTTCAGAGGAGAGGTGGGGGAAGGTGACCTGCCCTAGAGAATGAAGTAGGGCTAACTGACCAGAGAATAAAGTAGGGCTAACTGACCGTGTGGGGTGGGGGAGGGGATGAGACAAAAATAGAGACGGAGGAAAGACAGGAAGGGGAGGCAAAGGACTCTGGGAGGGGCGGGCACATCCCTAAACTCTGACCATGGCTCCTCCACTCTCTGAACCAGGGAATCTCTGAGACCAGGAATGGGTCTCCTCCTCATCCCCTCATCAGCCTGAGACAGAGGAGGGGAAGAGGAAAGTGCAGATTTCAAAAGCAGGTTGGAGCATTTCTCAGAGCTTCCAGAATCAAGAGCTTCCCGCTGGGGAGTCAAGGTGCAGGGGAATGTCTGGGATGTCCACCAGGTCCCTCGAACAGAGTGCACCCCAGCTTCAGAGTCCAGAGGTTCGATAGCAGCGAAAGGCTCAGGACATGGCAAGACCTGCAAGACCCCTGAGGTGGCTTTGTCACACATAGCCTTGCTCACCCCTCAGCTCTTCCCTAATACCCAACTCTGGGCCAAAGCCCCACACAGCTCAGCACAGCCACTGTCTGCCCTCTGTATTAGGGACCCAGGCCTGCCGGAACAACGCACCACAGACTGGATGGCTAAACAACACAAACTGATTTCCTCACAGTTCTGGGGGCTAGATGCCTAAATCAAGCTGTTGGCAGAGTTGGTTCCTTCCGAAGCTTGAAGGGAAGGCTCCTAGGATTGTAGATGCCGTCTTCATGTTCACATGGCATTCTCCCTGTATCCATGCCTGGCTACTAACTTCCCACTTTTATGAGGACACTGGTTCTATTGGAGTAGGGCCTACCCTAGTGACCTCATTTAACCTGATTCCCTTCATAAAGACCCTGTCTCCTGATAAGGTGATATTCTGAAGAACTGGGGGTTAGGGCTTCAGCATACGAATTTGTGTAGGAACACAGTTCAACCCCTAAGATCCTCAAAGAGAACCTGGCCCCTGAGAGGCCACTCATGAGCCCCATGAGGACAGACCTACACATCGCACTGCCTTAGTGAAAGTCTCACTTGGGTTAGCTGGACCTCAGCGGACGTCTCCCCGTCCCTTAAAAACCCATTCAATTGTCTGACACCCCCTTCCACACCTAGGAAGTCCAGATCCTTCCCTGAGCTGTCTTTGAATTCCAGGGTGGGAGAGAAGGGAGCTGCTCCTGCTTCGGGTGAAAGTATTACTTCTGGGCTTTGTCTCCAGAAGCCTGGCTCCCTGCCCCCCCCATAACACTCCACTCCTCCATGACTGTCTCACAAAAGCCACCATCTGAAGACATTTTGTGTTTCATTGTGCACTGTACCACTTTAAAAAAATGTTTTTATTGATTTTTTCTTTGAGAGATGAAGAGGGAAAGAGAGATAGAAACATTGATGAGAGAAATACATCAGGGCTCATTATATAGAGTTCAGGGTGCTTTCCTTGTAGAGAGAGTCAGATTGGCTGCCTCCTGCACACCTCCCACCAGAGATTGTGCCTGCAACCAGTGTCTGTGCCCTGACCAAAAAGCTACCTCTTTTTAAAAAATATATATATATTTTTTATTGATTTCAGAGAGGAAGGGAGAGGGAGAGATAGAAACATCAGTGATGAGAGAGAATCACTGATTGGCTGCCTCCTGCATGCCCCCTACCTGGGATCAAGCCTACAACCCGGGCATGTGTCCTTGACCGGAATCAAATCCAGAACTTTTCAGTCTGCAGGCTGACACTCTATCCATTGAGCCAAACCAACCTGATAAGCTTTTACAATACATATTTCCCCCTCCTTGTACTTAAAAAGGATCCTGACAGAGCCTCAGATGGCTTAGAGTTCTCAGGTCATGGACAGGTCAAAGATGTGCCTGGCTGTTGTCTTCACACTGGTCTGCTTGCCCTGATAAACAGCAGGCCCTGTCTGTGCTCTCTGGGACTGGAGCCCACAGCCTCAGCTCTAGGTAGCACTGTGGATCATGAGGCTGGACAGCAGCCCAAGAAAAGGCCACTAAGTGACTCCAGCCATGGGGATGACCCCTATCAACTGTGGCCATCAGCTTGGCTCTGTAGGCGACATGAAAAGTTGGCTCCTGGGAGAACATGGCAGAGACACAGAAAACTACAAGACAGTCCCATCCCAAGTGAAGACTCAGGGTGAGGGCATGAGATTTGCATATTTAAGTTCCCTGGGTGATTCTGATGTGGAATGTTCCAGAAGCACAGCTCCAGGGGCACTGATTTGGATCCTGAATTCTGGGGAGAGTGGGAAATGAATGAAATGGCCCAGGTTTCACCCACTCATCAGCCAGGAGTGCTGAGGAAGCCTCGACCCCAGGTTGAGAGACTGCTCAATCTACTGTCTTGCGGACAGGAGCGAGGGAGTTCTCCTTGAACAGCGGTTCTCAACCTGTGTGTCGCGACCCCTTTGGGGGTCGAACGACCCTTTTACAGGGGTTGCCTAAGAACATTGGAAAACACATATATAATTACATATTGTTTTCGTGATTAATCACTATGCTTTAATTATGTTCAATTTGTAACAATGAAAATACATCCTGCATATCAGATATTTACATTATGATTCATAATAGTAGCAAAATTACAGTTATGAAGTAGAAATGAAAATAATTTTATGGTTGGGGGGCACCACGAGATGAGGAACTGTATTAAAGGGTCGCGGCATTAGGAAGATTGAGAACCACTATCCTTGAGGGAACTGCAGACACACGGGGTGGAGGCAAAAAGAGGTTTTTAAAGATGGGGAGGGTGTCCTATTGAATGGGACAGTTCTGGATTCAGGGTGGTGACCAGCAAGGAGGTCCAGGGGCCAGACTGTGGAAGGTCACCCTTGTGGTCATTGGTGCCACCCAGAACGGGCAGCACTGGTGCCCAGGGGTGGTCTCAGGACTGGGTCCCAGTTCCCCACCCATGTGGTGTTGACTGGGACCTGGTGGAAGAAAAACAGGGTGAGACACTTCTGGAAAAGTGGGGGGAGGGGGGGGTGCTGGGGCTCAGTCTCCTGATCAGGCCTGTCCTCTAAAGACCCATGCACATGAGCCGCTGTTGTCAGGCAGGGCTTGTGCTGCAAGGAGTCAGCAGGCTGTGTTCTGAGAAAAGCCAGCCATTCCGGGAAATGCACATCCTGGGTGGGCCAAAGCAGGGGGAGGCGGGTTTGGAGGAGGCGGGGCTGAGCACTTCCTGTGTTCGGTCCAGGGCCAGCCTTCGTGCCCCACCCACCCCACCCTCTCACCCCCTACTCCCAGGGCTTAGCTCCACCCACCTTGCTGGGCCCGCCCAGGGAACAGAGGATGGGGCAGGGCAGCGATCACCACCCCCCACAGGCCATCACCACCCCCTACACTGTACAGGCCGGTGGTGGGAGAACCGGCCCCGCCGTGGAGCGGCCTGTCCCCCCTCAGCGGGAGGTGATGTCCCCCACCAGCAGGGGCAGAAGGAGCAGCAGGAGGGTCACCGACGACGAAGACGAGGACAAGCGCCCAGCGGCCTGGTTGATCTCGCAATGACAATTGCAGGGTTCGGGCTTGAGAGTCGCTTTGGGGGGTCTGGGGTAGCGAGGGCCAGCGCTGGGGGCCGGGCAGTCCAGCCACTGGGGGCCCATGGGCTGCGGGGAGTCCAGATCGGCCTTGACGCTGCCCTTGGGAAAGCGCCAGTAGTGGGCGCCCTTGAAGAAGTAGGTGGCACCTGCAAGGCGGGCAGACAGCTGCAGGGCTGGTGCCGGCTGCCCCCGCCCCGCCCACCCGAGGACCCCTCCGCACCCCCAGGACGACCTCCAGTCCCAACCCCAGGGCCAGCAGCTGGCCAGCCGGGGCGCGGGCTCTCCTACCGTCGTTGCTGACGGCGACATCGTCGGGGCTGGGAGGCGCCCCCTCCCAGAGACTCAGGTCGCGCGGGTAGCCAGGGTCCGGGCGCGCGGCCGCCTCGTCGTACCGCCAGTAGCGGTGGCCCCGGACCAGGTAGGTCTTCCCGTTCAGCGGCCAAGAGAACGCGGCGTCCACCTGCTCCCCGCAGGGCAGCCCCAGCTCGGCCAGCGGCCGCGCGTCGCCCTCTAGCTGCCGGTCCCGGAACACCCAGAACTGCGGGCCTGCAGGAGGGAGCCTGCTGAGCAACTGTTCCCACGCCCCGCGCGTCCCAGGGGGGCGCCCCACTCACCACTGAAGAGTAGGATTCGGCCGTCTGGGTGCCGGGTGTAGGCAGCCTGGATGACAGTCACCTGGGGGGGCAGCCCCTCCCAGAAGCGGTGGAGCCTGGCAGGCCGGGGGGACACCAGCTGTCCTGAGGGCTGGAGGCGCCAGAACCAGGGGCCTGTGGGAGAAGGGATGGGCCTGGAGCATGAGGTGGCAAGTGGTCTTGTCCCCTAGGGTGTGTGGCTGGGATTTAGTGCTGGGTGGAAGGTCCATCTGGAAACCAAAGGGCCCAGTGGCTCTAGGGCAGTGGTTCTCAACCTTGGCTGCACATTAGAATCACCTGGGAATCTTTTAAAAATCCTGATTTCTGGGCCTCCTCCTCCAGAAATTCTGTTTCTTTGTTATGGGGTGAGGCCACAACATTAGTAACCAAGAAACAGAATTTCCGGAGGATGAGACCAAAAATCAGGATTTTAAAAAGATTCCCAGGTGATTCTAATGTGCAGCCAAGGTTGAGAACCACTGCTCTAGGGTGACCAGATGGCCCAGGACTTTCCTTCTACCTCCAGCTCCACTTTGTTTGTGTTTCAAATACAAGCAAAAGTTTATATAGAAAGTCACACAGGTAGAAGTGAGCTCTGGGATAAGTGAGCCAGCTGGGCTGGGTGGGCTCAGGAGGCAAGTTACAGAGGGAAAAGTAGGGCTTAGGACAGTGATGGCGAACCTTTTGAGCTCGGCGTGTCAGCATTTTGAAAAACCCTAATAACTCTGGTGCCGTGTCAGATAGAAATTTTTTGATATTTGCAACCATAGTAAAACAAAGACATATTTTTGATATTTATTTTATACATTTAAATGCCATTTAACAAAGAAAAATCAACCAAAAAAATGAGTTTGCGTGTCACCTCTGACACGCGTGTCATAGGTTCGCCATCACTGGCTTAAGAGAAAAAGCAAGGATAGAGCCTGGGGGAGGTGGGGGCGGAGAGGCTCAGGTGAGCTTCAAAGAGTGTGCGCTGGGAAAAGAAAGGGATTTGGGAAGGGCAGTCACTGGTGTGCTCCACAGGGAGCCACTCCCACCCAGCTTGAAAGTCCACATCCTGGGAAACCCCACGGGCCTGGTGGGTCACCCTAAGTGGGTAGGAAACCAACTCTACGGGGCCGGGGAAGACCGGAGTGACTCACCTTTAAAGAAGAAGGTTTCCCCACGGATGTTGGCGATAGCATCAAAATTGCCATCACATCGATCAGGGACAGGAAGGGAGGGGCTGAGGAGGAAAGGAGAGGTGAGGAGAAAGGGGTCAGGGCTCCTCCTGTCTGTACTTCACCTTGAGGACAGCCCTATGGGGCAGGGACCCTTACCAAGCCCTCTCACCAAAGAGGACTCCACGGGTAGGAAGCTCACCCAAGAGGGCAAAGCTGGAGGAGGACTCACCTGCCTGGGGGCAGGGCAGGGGGCGGGGGAGGAGGAGCCAGGGGTTTCATTGTGGGCTTATCATATGGGGTCTGGGGTCCTTTCCCTGTAGAGAGAGTCAGAGAGACATGTGTTCCCCAACGCTGCCGCAGAGGCCACATGGGGAGCGCCCCCGACACAACTCCCTGTACCGTAGAGCTGCTGCAGGCCTTCACGGTCATCCTGGGACAGGCGGTACTTGGTGGGCTCCCCAACAGGACCCTGGTAAAAGGGCCTCAGGATGGAGTCAGGCGCAGATAGTGGCCCACCTGAGACCCCACTCCCGGGAGACCCTGTACTAGCAGCTTGCCCAGCAGGCCTCTCCCTGGCCTCCTGGCAGCCCGGGCCTGCAGGGTAGGTCCTGGCCTCACCCACCCTGGCCCGGCCCACACCACCTCCCTCTGGCGCAGGTGAACCCTGCGTTAGCTCTTCCCTTCCCCGGAAGCATCTCTTCCTGGCAGGAATGTATTTGAAAATGCCCAAATAAAAGAGCCTTTAAAAACAATCATTTTGTACTTAAGCATTAATTTTACAAAATGTAGCATAAAGGTGAACTAAATGTACAACTTAAATTGTTCATATAAATTGTCTTCAAAATATATTACACCTAAGAGGTTTATAAGATTTTATATGCATTTTGGGAGAAATCACCCGGAAGCCGCTGCTTTTTCAATAAACGTGGCCAGTTTCACGCCTCTTTTGGTCAGTCCACCACAGCCATGTGAGGTGAGAGTGATCTGGGCTTTTTTGTATACATTGAACCATTCCCAGTGACTTATTTTTTCTGCTTATAGGGCAACTCGAGACAGAAAGCCAAATGCCTGATTGAAATTTTTGAAGAACTGTTTGTGGATGGCATCTCCCATTTAATTCTGACCCTCCTGCTGCTTTAAGGTCAAGCATAACTTGGTTCCTCTCCTCTGCTGTGAACCGGTGTGCCTCTGCCCACAGGGCCACAGGGCTGGGACTTGAACCCCACAGCAGGCACGGCATTGCCCCCAGCGTCTGTGCTGCCCCATGGCCACCACAGAGGCCTGCCCTAAAACAGCCTTCTTCTTCCTTCTTCTTTTTTTCTTAATCTTCACCTGAGGATTTTTTTAATTGATTTTTAGAGAGAGGGAAAAACAGAAATATCGATGTGAGAGAAACACATCGATTGGTTGCCTCCTGCACGTGCCCCGACCAGGGCCCAGGCCAGGGAGGAGCTTCATCCATGGTACGTGCCCTTGACCAGAATCAAAGCCAGGATCCTTCAGTCTATGGGCCGAAGCTCTACCCACTGAGCCAAACCGGGACTCCTCTTTCTTTTTTTTACATTTACCCTAAAGACATCCATCACCCTCCTGACTGTCACACTGGTGGCTTTCTCCCTCCCCCCCATCCCAGAAAGGCCCGGAGCACCACCACCACCCCCCGCCACCCAAGAAGGCCCGGAGTGGGCTGTGTGAGAGAGGAGGGAACCTCACCCTGGATTTCTCCTCTGGAGTGGACCCTATCTGTGCTGTCCAATACAGTATCCTCTAGCCATAGGTGGCTCTTTAAATTAAATAAGATTGAATAAAATTTAAAGTCCCAGTTTCTGGACGATTATGGGAAACTGTTTGGGAATGTTGGTAACTAATTCAAATGGGAAATGCTAGCAGGTGAAATGAAACCTGCCTGCAGCTAAGTCAGGTTATCAGCTGGGGACCCCTGACTACTTACAATCCTCTAAACCAGTGGTTGTCAACCTTCCTAATGCCACGACCCCTTAATACAGTTCCTCATGTTGTGGTGACCCCGATATCATTGTTATAAATTGAACATAATTAAAGCATAGTGATTAATCACAAAAACAGTATGTAATTATATATGTGTTTTCCGATGTTCTTAGGTGACCCCTGTGAAAGGGTCGTTTGACCCCCAAAGAGGTCCAGACCCACCGGTTGAGAACCGCTGCTCTAAACCCAAAGCTGGATTGTCAGTGTGCCCCCCACCTTCTTTTTCCCACCCATCAGGCATTCTTGGCCTGTCTCCCCCTCCCATGGACAGGTTTTTTTACTTGAATTTTTTAGAGAAAGGAAGGAAGAGAGAGAAAAACATGGATACGAAAGAGAACCATTGATTGGTTGCCTTCCACCTGCACCCTGACTAGGGCTTGAACCCACAACCCAGGTATGTGCCTTGACCAGGTGTGCGAGGCTGTTAGATCTGATGGAATAATTGAATGGAGACCCTCCCCTGGGAACTGGCCTTTAGGCCACTTCACAACAGACATTCCCTTTTGCTTAGCACTTGCTGAGACCACATTCCACTTGCTAAGACCATTATCTTTCCCCTCAGGACCCGCCCAGAGATTTCTCCGCCCAGAAAATGCCCGCCTAGAGTCCTTTAGAATCGCTGACTCCAAGTCCCTGGGTGCTGGTGCACTTTGGGGCTCGGCCCATTTGGTTTTCCAGTGACCTAATAAATTCATAATTCTTTACCCCTTTGGGCCTCGTGCGTTCCTCCTTTGGTGACCCTAACAGTGACGATGTTCCAGCCAACTCCAGGCAGGACTATTTTTATTTGAGAGAGACAAAGGGAGAGAGAAACATGGATTTGTTGTTCCACTTATTTAGGCATTCATTGGTTTATTCTTGTATGTGCCCTGACAGGATTGAACCTGCAACCTTGACCTATTGGGCTAACACTCTAACCAACTGAACTATCTGGCTGGGCTGGACAGTTTTTGTTTCTTTTCTTTTTTAAATATATTTTTATTAATTTCAGACAAAGAGAGAGATAGAAACATCAATGAGAGAGAATCATTGATCGGTTGCCTCCTGCACACCCCCTACTGAGGATCCAGCCCGCAACCCAGGGCATTTGCCCTTGACTGGAATCAAACCTGGGACTCTTCAGTCCCCAGGCCAATGCTCTATCCACTGAGCCAAACCGGCTAGGGCTGGACAGTTTTCTTTGTGTGTGTTGCTTGTGTTGTTTTTTAGTTAAGCTGACACTTGTACTTAATGAGTGTTAAAATTCATCATTCATTAACTGGCTACTAGAACTTAATATCTGTTACAATACTGGTAGTTTTCTCTTAATCAGGAATAAAACAAAAAACAGAAGAGAAAAATATTTGGTCAAAAGAGAGATAATTGGATAAATGTCTACATGTGACCAGAAGTGTCTAAGCCAGCGATTTTCAAGCGGTGTGCTGCAAGAAGTTTTACAACGTGCAATACCTGACGATGTAGTCATGGGCACTGACCTCTTTCCCTTAGATTGTCAAATAAAAAAGTGACAGCATCCAACACAATAGCCATCCAATGTGAATGAATAAAATTATACCTATTTTTTGGTCAGATGGGCAAAAAATATATTTTTGGTGTGCCGCAGGATTTTAGTAATTTATGTGTGCCATCGGATAAAGAAGATGGAAAATCGCTGGTCTAAAGAAAAAAATTAAAGGCAGAGTGCAGAAAGAACTGAGGATGAAAAAAGGAATTACATTCACTAACTTGATGATAATGCCAGAGAGGAAAGCAAAATGAAGTCGGCTCTGTGTTGATAACAGGGATTGAAAGAAATAATTTCAAAAGAATCATCCACAATATTAAAATGCCTTTATATTTGCCTTAGATGCTGACTTAAGACTAAACTAACACGACAAAGAAGATGGCATCACATTCCTTCTCTTCAAAGGGAAAGCTCTGGGTGAGATTCGGGATGTCAAATGCAAATCTCCCTCTGGCCTTCCCTCCAGCGCCCATGGCAAGCACAGCTCAGGGATTTCCTTGATGAGGGCAAATTAGCCTGGTGACCCTTTTCTACACAGCGTGGTGGCCACTACCCATCAAACCCTTTGTTGCTCAAATTGGAACCAATTTGCTCTTCTCAGTTTGTTTTTTCCTTTTTTTCTCTCTCTTCTCAGTTTTGATATTACATTGTATGCCTTCTGGGATAGAGTTCTATATTCATATAACAGCAGTAGTCAATTAATATAATTTTGATCCCAGTGGGGCTGAAATGGTCCCAGTGAGGCTGAAATGGTCCCAGTGAGGCTGAGACGGTCCCTGTGAGGCTGACATGGTCCCAGTGAGGCTGCAACGGTCCTTGTGAGGCTGAGACGGTCCCTGTGAGGCTGAGACGGTCCCAGTGGGGCTGAAACGGTCCCTGTGAATCTGAAACCATCCCAATGGGACTGAAACGGTCCTTGTGAGGCTGTGAAGGCCCCTGGGAAGCCGGCGGAACCGCGTGAGCTGCCCAGGGGGCTTTGTCGATGGCCTGCGAACCAACGCGCAGCCCCAAGCACAACTATCACCCGAAGGACGAGAGGGGCGAGAGCAGCGGAAGTGTTGCTTGCTCCTCGCTTCTGGTAGCAAAATCCTCAGTTTAAGCATAAGAGGTCACGTTATTTTAAAAAGCCGTTATGTGTCTTCCGTACCCTTTCTAAGTAGAGCGTGAACAAGTCGTGAGAGACCTTTCCGAACACAGGGACATGTCGCGGATGGAAATAGCTACATTTTCCATGTGTATGACCTTTGACCCAGCAACAAAAAGTGTACACCTATGGATGAGGACAGTGGGGGGGGGGGGGTAAGGGCAGAGGGTGGGATGGGAACTGGGTGGAAGGGAGCTATGGGGGGAGAAAAGGGGAACAACTGTAATAATCTGAACAATAAAGATTTATTTAAAAAAATAAAAATAATAGTAAATATATATATATAAAATTTTGAAATGTTTTATTTGGAAGTGTCTTACCTTTTAAAAAATATATACTTTTATTGATTCCAAAGAGGAAGGGCGAGGGAGATAGAAACATCAGTGATGAGACAGAATCACTGATAGGCTGCCTCCTTCACTGTCGTCTACTGGGGATCGAGCCCACAATTCCGGCATGTGCCCTGGCCAGGAATCCAACAGTGACCTCTGGTTCATAGATTGATGCTCAACCGCTGAGCTATGCCGGCCGGACTAAATCATATGATTTCTAACAAAAATACAGGAGAGCCTGGCCAATGGTTGGTGTGGGCCAATGGTTGAGTGTTGGTCCATGCACCAGGAGGTCACCAGTTCAATTCCCTAGGTTGCAGGCTTAATCCTCAGTAGGGGGCTGTAGGAGACAGCCAACTGTTGTTTCTATCTCTCTCTCCCTCTTCCTTTCTCTCTCTGAAATCAATTAACAAAACATTAAAATACACAAATTATGAAAAAGAAATACAGGAGACGAAGACAGCCCACCCCAGCTCCAGAGCACATCAGAACTTCCTGTTGTCTGCCTTTTCACCCACAAAAATGCTGTGTCTGAGTTTCTGTGGCCCCTCCACTCCACTTGACACATAACTGCTCTTTAACAAGTTTTTGTAGAAAGTTAGAGAACTTATTCACCATGGCTCAGGGGACTAAGGGAGGTGGGTGGGAAAGCTCTGAGTCTAGCAAAGGTCAGCATTTTGGGGGTTGGGAGGAAGATTGGGGTATAGAGAGCCACCAGATGTCACACAACACATTCAACTCCTGGAAAACCCCAGGGGAAGAAACTTCAAAGAGGAAGGATTGGTCAACCAGGAGACTGAGAGGAGCTGGGAGAACCCACGGCACTGAAAGCTTATTATTTATTGAGCACCTACTGTATGCCAGGGACTGTGTGGGCTTTTGAGGGGAACAAAGACTCCAGTAGAGAGAGGGAGGCAGCCTCAGGAGGGTGGAAAGGCCTCCCGCACAGAGGGAACAGCATGGGCAAAGGCCCTGAGATGGGAGAGGCTTGGCAGACAGCTAAAGAATGTTGTCCAGGAGGGGGATCTGCAGGGACCTATGATGCAGGCAGAGCCTTATAGGCCAGGGTTGGGCTTCATTCATATTGAGAACACAGGAGATTTTTAGGCGGGGAGTTATTTCATTTTTTTTAATAGAATATTTATTGTTCAGATTATTACAGTTGTTCCTCTTTTTCCCCCCATAGCTCCCCTCCACCCGGTTCCCACCCCACCCTCTGACTTTACCGCCCCTCCCCACCACTGTCCTCATCCATATGTGTACGATTTTTGTCCAGTCTCTTCCCGCATCCCCACACCCCTTTCCCCCCAAAAAATAGTCAGTCCACTCCCTTTCTATGCCCCTGATTCTATTATAATCACCAGTTCATTCTGTCATCAGATTATTTATTCACTTGACTTTTAGATTCACTTGATAGATGTGTATTTGTTGTTCATAATTTGTATCTTTACCTTTTTCTTCTTCTTCCATCTCTTAAAGGATACCTTTCAGCATTTCATATAATACTGGTTTGGTGGTGATGAACTCCTTTAGCTTTTTCTTATCTGTGAAGCTCTTTATCTGACCTTCAATTCTGAATGATAGCTTTGCTGGGTAAAGTAATCTTGGTTGCAGGTTCTTGTTATTCATCACTTTGAATATTTCTTGCCACTCCCTTCTGGCCTGCATAGTTTCTATTGAGAAATCAGCTGACAGTTGTATGGATACTCCCTTGTAGGTAACTGACTGTTTTTCTCTTGCTGCTTATAAGATTCTCTCTTTGTCTTTTGCTCTTGGCATTTTAATTATGATGTGTCTTGGTGTGGACCTCTTTGGATTCCTTTTGTTTGGGGTTCTCTGCGCTTCCTGGACTTGGAAGTCCATTTCTTTCACCAGGTAGGGGAAGTTTTCTGTCATTATTTCTTCAAATAGGTTTTCAATATCTTGCTCTCTCTCTTCTTCTGGCACCCCCATAATTCGGATGTTGGTATGCTTGAAGTTGTCCCAATGGCTCCTTACACTATCTTCATATTTTTGGATTCTTTTTCTTTTCCTTTTTCCTGTTGGGTGATTTTTGCTTCTTCGTATTTCAAATCTTTGACTTGATCCTTGGGATCCTCTAGTCTGCTGTTGGGAGTCTGTATAATATATTTTATTTCAGTCAGTGTATGCTTAATTTCTAGTTGGTCCTTTTTCATAACCTCGAGGGTCTCACTAGATTTCTTGAGGGTCTCACTAACTTTATCGGCGGTTTCTAGAAAATTCTTGAATAACCTTAAAAGTGTGGTTTTGAACTCTATATCCAGTAGTTCGCTTTCCTCCATTTCTATCATTTGTGACCTATTTCTTTGTCTCTGCATTTTTTATGCTTCCCTGTGTTGATAGAGTGGCTTTCTGTGCTAGGTGTCTTATAGGGCCCAGTCGATCAGCCTCCCCAATGACCTGAGGTGGACACTCTTGGTGCACCCCTTTGTGGGCTTTGTGCACAGTCTTGTTGTAGTTAAGCCTTGATTGTTGTAGGTATCACTGGGAGGAATTGACCTCCAGGCCAATTGGCTGTGATCATCAGCTGTGTCTGCAGTGGGAGAACTTCTGTGCTGGAGATACCCTTATGGGGCAAGACTTGCTTCAGTGGAGCTTTGGTGCTCACTGAGTCTGCCCCCTGGGTGTGTCCCTTATGGATCTGAGGAGTTGTAATCTGGATGGTCCCACTCTGACCACTGGGTACACTGGCTCTAGGATCTCTAAGAAGGTGCTAATTTAGCCTCTGCCTGAGCCTACCCAGCAGGAGCTATTGAGAGATTCCTCTTCTTTGTTTGGAGTTTGGAGGTGCCCAGATGAGGCCCACCCACATCTCAGTGTCCTGGTAATCGCTGCAAGCACCTCGGAGAGAAAGCCGCCCTCGAGTTCTGCCCGATGCCAGACAGTCCAGTTTCTCCCCGTATGAGTCTGGGTCCCCAGAGACTCACCCGGAACTGGAGGTCAGAGCAGTCGGGAGCTTGAGACTCCCTCCTGATTGAAAAAGACAACCATGTCCTCAGCTGCCAGCCCTTTCCGCATGCGCCTCCGTACCTCTGCACTTTACTTCCGCACTTCCTCTGAGTCTCAGTGTGCTTATCTCTTTCCTTCTATTTGTAGAATTTCCATTGAGCCAGCCTTCCTGTGGTTCTGGATGATGTTCGTTTTGTCTTTTAGTTGTATTTTTGAAGTGGTTGTTGAGTTATTTCATTTTTAACAATGAAATCATTTAGAACTTGGCTACTGGACTGAAATTGCTTAAAAGAGGCAAGACTCGCAGGGGAGCCAGGAGGTGACCTCAAGAGATTGATGGGCCACAAAGCTCCTGGTGGCTTTAGCACAGGGGGACAGTTTTTTCTGTTAGAAGAATTAAGTGGGAGGGCATGAGCAGAGGTCAGTGGAGGTTTGATACAGGGTCACTTGGGAAATTCATGGACAGGGTTTGAAAGAACAAGAATGATGACTGATGCCCAGCCGGTGTAGCTCAGAAGTTGACTCATGAACCAACCTGTTCGATTCCCAGTTAAGGCACATGCCCAGGTTGCAGGCTCCATCCCCAGTAGGGGGCGTGCAAGGAGGCAGCTGATCAATGTTTCCTTCTCATTGATGTTTCTATCTCTCCCTTCCTCTCACTCTAAAAAACCGATAAATGTCTAAAAGAGCCCAGCTGGTGTGGCGTGGTGTGGCTCAGTGGTTGAGCATCGACCTATGAACCAGGAGGTCACGGTTCGATTCCTGGTCAGGGCACATGCCTGGGTTGTGGGCTCGATTCTGAGTAGGGGATGTACAAGAGGCAGCTGATCAATAATTCTCTCTCATCATGGATGTTTCTACCTCTTTCTCCCTCTCCCTTCCTCTCTGAAATCAATAAAAACATATTTTTTAAAAAACTCCATGGAAACATAAAAAAAAAAAAAGAATGGTGCCTGGGAGAGGAGGTGAGGACATGACCAGGGTAAGTGAAAGCTGGTCAAGACCTGCAGTGGGCAGCCCTTGGAGCCGGGGAATTCAGGCCAGAGATGGGCCTTACAGTGTGAAGGCATGTCAGAGGGTCCCCTGGAAATGAAGGAGGATAGGATGTGAGCACGAGTGGGGCTCTGCTGAAAGGAACTCTCAGAGGGGCTGCCTTCTTCCTTAGGAAGGTAGGGGCCAGGACCAAAGGTGAGGAAGATCCTTGCCACTAGTGCCCTCCCTGCTGGGGCAGGTCCCTCAGGATTATTGAGAAGCTACTGGAAGGGTCCGGGTCCAGCCATTGCTCCTCTTGCAGGACTGACAGCTGGACTTTACTGGGAGCTCCTCCTACGAATCAAGATATCATTCCTACCAGCCAAAGGGTGTGAAGCTGGCAGAGGAGGGTGCGATACTGACCCACTGAAATGCCCCCATCCTTCAGGTCTCCTGGCTCCCCCCCCCCCACACCAACTGCTGGTGTTTGCTCTTCATCAGGCCCACTTCCTCCCATTTCTTCCTGCTTCAGGTCAGCCCCACCTTCATCTCATCTCAGCAGCTGCTGTTTGCTGCCTGTCACCCCTGAATGCAAAGCTGGTCTTTATGCATCTGCCTGGAGCAGGGAGTCAGGGCTGGGGGGTTGGAGGCGTTTGGCCTCATAGATGGTGAGCAGTGCTGGCCCCCTCAGGCCTCAGGCCTTGCTCCAGGCTCTCCCCAGTCTCTGCATTTGCAGTCCCAGGTGAGGTGGCCAGCCCAGAGATCAGATGGCTGCCCCCTCCCTACTCTGCCTTCCTTCCAGGCTCACATAGAAGTGCACTCTGCCTGCTCCCTACCACCACCACTGCCCCCGTCCCTGGGCCTCAGATCTTGGAAGAAAGATGAAGGAGATTCAGAGGCCCAGCCCAGCCCCAGTGACAAAGGCCCAAAGAGGGTGGTCAGGAAAAGAAAAGGGGCCCAAGTCCCTCAGCCTTGTGTTCAGGAACGGGCAGCTATGGAGCACTTACTATGTGCCAGGCCCTGCGAGAAGCCGTGCACAGGCTGACATCCTCATGTGCTCATTATAAGTCCGTGGCCAGTGTGACCAGCGCCCTGTCTACAGATTAGAGAGGTCAGGTGGCTTCTCCTTTCTCACCAGAGCCGAGATCCAGGCCTAGATCCATCTGATTGTTGCACAGCCTCTCCCTGTAACCACTGAGCACCCTGCCACCCACCCAGACGGGCACTCAACTTGGTTCAATCAACTTTTGAAGCAAATTACCTTTATTGTTGAAATATTACAGATCTCCCTTTTCCCCATTGACCTCCTCCCCCCACCCCTGCCCCCTCCCTGGGCGAACCAACGTTTATTAAAATGCTGTAGCAAGAGAAGGAAACCCAGGAAACCTAGGTGGAGAGGCTGTGAACAGGGTGGAAGTGAGGGAGGTTGTCAAGGATGGGTCAAGGGTGAGCAGGAAAGCAAATGTTACTCTAGAAGATTCTTTCTGAGAAGGGGGGAATCCAAGTGCTGGGAGGTGTGACTGAGCTCCTCCAGGCCCTCATTGGACTCCTTAGAACTGAAATAAACTTGAGAAGTACTTTGCCACACGGGAGCAGAAATCCTTAATCTCACTCCAGATGTACTTCACCTTGCTGACAAAGGAGGCCCACTTCTCCTGCACCCAGGCCAGCAGGTCCTTCCACATCTTCTTTAGTCGCCTTAGCATCTCTCGGAACAACCTCATTATCCATTCACAAAAGCTCTCCCCAGGCTGCTGGGCCCCTGTGAGAGAGACTAGTTAGGAAGCCAGGGCAAGTGGAATAGGGAAACTGAGACAGATAGTTAAACACCCAAGCCTTTACAGCCAACTAATACTAGTATATTGCAAAATCCTGTCTTCCCTCCAGGGACACAAGAGTAAATGGTTTAGAGCAGTGATGGCGAACCTATGACACGCGTGTCAAGATGACACGCAAACTCATTTTTTTGGTTGATTTTTCTTTGTTAAATGGCATTTAAATATATAAAATAAATATTAAAAATATAAGTCTTTATTTTACTACTAGAGGCCCGGTGCACAAAAATTTGTGCACTCGGGGGGGGGGGGTCCCTCAGCCGGGCCTATGACCTCTTGCAGTCTGGGACCCCTTGGAGGATGTCCACCTGCTGGCTTAGGCCCGCTCCCTGGGGGATCGGGCCCAAGCTGGCAGTCAGACATCCCTCTGGCAGCCCGGCAGCCCTCGGGGGATGTCTACTTACCAGCAGGGAGCAGACCTAAGCTACAGTCGGACATCCTTAGTGCTGCTGAGGAGGCGGGAGAGGCTCCTGCCACCACTGCTGTGCTTGCAGCTATCAGCCTGGCTTGTGGTTGAGCAGAGCTCCCCCTGTGGGAGCACACTGACCACCAGGGGACAGCTCCTGCATTGAGCATCTGGCCCCTGGTGGTCAGTGTGTGTCATAGTGACCAGTCATTCCCAGTCGTTCTGCTGTTAGGGTCAATTTGCATATGGTTTGCCCTGAAGGGTGTCCCAGATCAGGGTGGGGGTCCCACTGGGGTGTCTGGCCAGCCTGGGTGAGGGGCTGATGGCTGTTTGCAGCTGGTCACACCCCCTTCAGGGTGGGGGTTCCCACTGGGGTGCCTGACCAGCCTGGGTGAGGGGCAGATGGCTGTTTTCAGGCTGGCCACACCCCGTTTAGGGTGGGGGTCCCCACTGGGGTGCCTGGCCAGTCTGGGTGAGGGGCTAAGGGCCATTTTCAGGCTGGCCAAGCCCCTGGCGACGGAAGCTCCCAGCCTCTCCTTTTTTTCTTTTTTCTTTGTTTATTCTGGGATTTATTTATCTTCTATAATTGAAACTTTGTAGCCTTGAGTGGAGCTCAGAGCCAGCCAGGGCGGGCGGGAAGCTTAGCTTCCTCCATCACTGGGGCAACCAAGCCTCCTGCTTGCTCCAGCTCTGTGGCTGCCGGCCACCATCTTGGTTAGGTTAATTTGCATATAGTAACTCTGATTGGCTGGTGGGCGTGGCTTAAGGCATAGCAAAGGTAGGGTCAATTTGCATGTTTGTCTTTTATTAGTGTAGATGGTTGCAAATATTAAAAAATTTCTGTATGTGATACAGCACCAGAATTAAGTTAGTGTTTTTCAAAATGCTGACAAGCCGAGCTCAAAAGGTTCACCATCACTGGTTTAGAGCATCATCCCGTACACCAACACAGGTTGTGGGTTCGATTCCCAGTCAGGGGACATACCTAGCTTGCACGTTCAATCTCTATTCAAAGCAATACAAGAGGCAACCAATTAATGTTTCTCTCTCACATAGATGTTTCTCTCCTTCTCTCTCTCTCTCTATCTCTCTCCCCCTTCCTCTGTCTCTAAAATCAATAAACATATCCTCAGGTGAGGATTAAAAAAAAAAAGACTAAGAGGCTCATACTTCTCCTCCCAAAACAGGGAGTAAATAGCTTAAATCACCCCATTCAGGGAGATAGTTAGCAGAAATCTAATTAATGCCAACCACACTCAAGCACAGCTGAAGTTAAAGGAACACATCTCATTTTGGCACATCAGCATAAAGGTGATGAATATTCTATTGAGATCCTTCCCCAAGACCTCCTCTAAACTCCCAGCCTTTAAACCCTCAAGACAAAGAACCAGGAGCAAGCCCACACCTTTCTTCCCTTTCAGGCATGCATCGCCTAAACCCTGGGTCCCCAGGAGACTTGCAACCAGAGGAGCAGTGAGCAGCAGCAGCTCATCTGGACTGACCACCCCCCAAACCTGTCTCCAAGGCCCCCCTTTTCTCTAAATTTCCAGAGAGCCAAAGGAGCCCCGCCTAGGCTCTCTGCTGGTGCTTCTTCTATCCGAAGTCCTCCTCATTTCACTGTCCCCAGCTTTATTTTATTTATTTATTTATTTTTTTATAAAACAGTTGAATCCTGAAGATTCATGTATATACTGCTAAGAAAACTGTCTAATTGTGGAAAAACTCTTAAAATACACAATGATACTCCCGGGAAATGATTAGGAACGTGTAAGAAACACTTGAAATTCAAGTAAATAGAGACGTAATATCTCTGTGGCCGTGTTGAATCACCCGGATTCACTGTTCCCGGCTTTAATTAACATCCTCTCAAAATCACCTGGACTTTGGTTGTGCGATCCATCTGCCTCAGAGTCCCACTCCGGGCCTGGTTTCTGTCCAGGGCAGACTCTGCTACGGACTCTGTTACGCAGTTCCTGCTGCTGCTCCGGAAGTAAGGGAGTAGATTCCTGTGGGGGTGGGGCATGTGTAGGGTCCGACCAGGTCCTGACAGAAGCTCACACAGGGAGCTGCCTGCAGTCCACAGACAAAGACTTCTGGCGGAGGTTCAGCGCCCCAACTCCCCTTTGTAGCTAAACCACGATGGTCATACCTGCTTGTTGGCTGACTGGCCTCTGAGGCCAGCACCAGGCCCAGGGGGTTCTTCATTAATGCATGAAGTTGAGGGCAGGGCTTTGGCCACTGTGTGCTGGGTGGGGAGGTCAGGAGCTGGTGCCAGCCACATCTCCATCCCCTCCCCACTCAGGGGCTGTGTATGCACATGGCAGTGCCAACATCACAAGCGATTAGGGGTGAAGGGGAAGCACAGAGGGCTCTGACAGGAGCCTCAGACTCACCGGGTTGTTCTCACAGTGAGCAAATACGGTATCAAGCGCAGCCTCATTGAAGTTGTTCTGAGGAGAAGAGGGTGGGAGGCTGCAGACCTGCTCCTGCCTGCTGTGGTCTGTAGTCCCCACTGTGACCTCCAAGGGAGCCAAAGCTCACCCCAATAACCTGGCCCAGCCAAACTCCTGGGGGCTGAGTTTTGGGGGAGCGGGGAGGCCAAAACTCACCTCCAGCTCTTCTAGGCCTATGTGGATCCATTGGGAAAAAATGACTTTGTTTAAATTCCCCCGGCCTCACTCATTTTCAGTCCTATCCTCTGTTCTCAGCTCGCCATCTCCCCATAACTGGTCCAGCCATGTGCCTGGAGACCTGCTCTTTCATCAGTATACCTATGACTATGACGCCTCTCAAGCTCCCTGGGCCTTCCTATCCCCCAACTGTGTACTCACCCGCCACACAGGTGTGAATTTTGTCCAGTGTAAGGAATGAGCCAACCTGAGGTGGCACCTTCATTATCATCATCGTCACCGTCATCATCATCATCATCATCATCATCATTATCATCATCATTGTGAAACTACCCCACCCAAATGGTACAGAGAACAGGAGTGGGAACCCTGACCCACCTGGTCCTCTTCTTTGGATTTGTGTCCATCCCATAATACCTTTACAGTTGCCTTCTGTAAAAAGAAATAGAGTTGGAACAAAGAGATCTGATCCTTCTCCCTCCTGGACCCCAGGAGGGTCAGAACATTCTTAGCCTCCCACAGTAAAACCCAGGCCCCCGCCCACACCCTATCTATACATGGGGAAGAGCTTCTTACCATTTTACTCCTCATTTTCTCAATATTTTCTGGGAATGTCTGTGGAGGTAACAGTGACATAGATCTTATATGACTTACCAACCCCCAGACCTGTGGTACACATGCTCACACACTCACACTCATCATGACACACAAGCGTACAAGTATGAACATTGTTCTGGAGTGTGCAGGGCAATCTGGTTCCCAGATACCCAACCCTCTGTGGTACCGGTGAGAGTTGGCTGAGGGAGGAATTGGCAGTGGCCATCCCTCTCTGAGGAGGGGACAGACACAGCGGTGCCTCCATCCAGCTGCTCTTCCTGACTGCTGACCTTGCAGGCCCACAGCACCCCAGGCCCTTTTCACCCCTAAACCCTTGGCTCAACCAAGGAGGCAGGGAGTTCCCCATAGACTTCCTCAAGAGTCTCCACCTTATGGCCCCAATCTGGTCACTGAGCCCTGGATCACTTTATTCCTCAACGATGATTCCACGATCCCTTGGTCACCATCCCAAAGCATCCTGGAGCATCAGCCAACCTCATGGTTAGGGTGCGGGTGGGGCTGGGGGCGATGGTAGGGTGGGGGAGGTTGGAAGGCACCACGAAAAGGAGGAATAGACACTGAGGCCAATGCCAGTACTGGGCTGCTGGCCCAGGCACCTGAGAGGATTTTTAAGTTCCCAGGAAAGCACTGCCCACCTCCCACCTCCCACCGCCCACCTCCCACCTCCCACCTCCCACCTTCAGGGTATTAAGATATAAAGGATCTACTGGGATTGGTGTTTCTTCTCACCTATAGACCCTCCATTCTCCAGCTCTTCCCACAAATATGTCAGGCCTAATTGTTAAAGTAACACTTTGTCCCATAAGACTCATTCTCAGTCACACACACACACACACACACACACCACTCTTCTCATACTCACAGAGCTGCCCCCATCATTTCTCTCCTGGACATGAGTTTTGGCCCCACAAACAGAACCTGCTACATGAAGTGAAAGGCTGAGCACAAAATGAAACTGTGGGGCCTTTGTCAAGAATTATTCAGAATTTCAGTTTGGTGCCAGGATAGCGTTCAATCAACCAGGCTCAGGGCCATCACAATGACCATACAGGTCACATTCTCATGACACCCTCCTTCCAGGGGTCTCCCTGTGGCCCGGGAGAATGGAACAGAGCCGGGTGCATGTAGAGATCAGCTAGGGTGGGGTTGCACTGGTGGGAGAGGGGAACAAACACACAGTGGGAAAGGGGACTCCAGGGCTACTGTCCCCTCCTCATTTGCTCTCACTCACCTTGCAGTAGCACATGGTTGTTCAGGGTTCAGAGGGCTGTGGCTTGATGGCGAGGAACAGGTATGAGAAGTGTTTCAGAGGAGCAGCCTCTTCTCCAGAATTTCTTTGGTTGCAGCTCATTTAAGGCCCCCAGTGAGCCAATCACCTTCTCTCCCACATCCTCCCAGCACAGAGCTAGCTGAGGTTTCTGAGGTTTCTGCACGAGAAAGAGGTCAGCTGATTTCAGAGCAGCAGAGGAGGGCCTGGGGGGTTGGAGGAGGACAGGGTGACCTGCCCTAGAGAATGAAGTAGGGCTAACTCACAGTGTGGAGTGGCGTGGGGGGGCGTGGGGGGGATGAGACAAAAACAGAAAGAGGAGGAGGAAAGACAGGAAGAGGGAGGTCTAAGGGCTCAGGGAGGGGAGGGCACATCCCTAAACTCTGACCATGGCTCCTCCACTCTTTGAACCAGGGAATCTCTGAGACCAGGAATGGGTCTCCTCCTTGTTCGCTCATCAGCCTGAGGCAGAGGAGGGGAAGAGGAAAGTGCAGATTTCAAAAGCAGGTTGGAGCATTTCTCAGAGCTTCCAGAATCAAGAGCTTCCCACTGGGGAATCAAGGTGCAGGGGAATGTCTGGAATGTCCACCAGGTCCCTCGAACAGAGTGCACCCCAGCTTCAGAGTCCAGAGGTTCGATAGCAGCGACAGGCTCCGGACATGGCAAGACCTGCAAGACCCCTGAGGTGGCTTTGTCACACATAGCCTTGCTCACCCCTCAGCTCTTCCCTAATACCCAACTCTGGGCCAAAGCCCCACACAGCTCAGCACAGCCACTGTCTGCCCTCTGTATTAGGGACCCAGGGCTGCCGGAACAACGCACCACAGACTGGGTGGCTAAACAACACAAACTGATTTCCTCACAGTTCTGGGGGCTAGACGTCTAAATCAAGCTGTTGGCAGAGTTGGTTCCTTCCGAAGCTGCAAGGGAAGCCTCCTAGGTTTGTAGATGCCGTCTTCATGTTCACATGGCATTCTCCCTGTGTCCATGCCTGTCTGCTAACTTCCCACTTTTATGAGGACACTGGTTCTATTGGAGTAGGGCCTACCCTAGTGACCTCATTTAACCTGATTCCCTTCACAAAGACCCTGTCTCCTGGTAAGGTGATATTCTGAAGTACTGGGGGTTAGGGCTTCAGCGTACGACTTTGTGGAGGGACACAGTTCAACCCCTAAGATTCAAAGAGAACCTGGCCCCTGAGAGGCCACTCATGAGCCCCATGAGGACAGACCTACACATCGCACTGCCTTAGTGAAAGTCTCACTGGGGTTAGCTGGACCTCAGCGGACGT
This sequence comes from Myotis lucifugus, assembly GCF_000147115.1. Lineage (NCBI taxonomy): Eukaryota > Metazoa > Chordata > Mammalia > Chiroptera > Vespertilionidae > Myotis > Myotis lucifugus. The sequence continues at coordinate 4,917,205 of NW_005871120.1, forward strand.
CTCCCCGTCCCTTAAAAACCCATTCAATTGTCTGACACCCCCTTCCACACCTAGGAAGTCCAGATCCTTCCCTGAGCGGTCTGAATTCCAGGGTGGGAGAGAAGGGAGCTGCTCCTGCTTCAGGTACAAGTATTACTTCTGGGCTTTGTCTCCAGAAGCCTGGCTCCCTGACCCCCCATAACACTCCACTCCTCCATGACTGTCTCACAAAAGCCACCATCTGAAGACATTTTGTGTTTTATTGTGCACTGTACCACTTTAAAAAAATGTTTTTATTGTTTTTTCTTTGAGAGATGAAGAGGGAAAGAGAGATAGAAACATTGATGAGAGAAATACATCAGGGCTCATTATATAGAGTTCAGGGTGCTTTCCTTGTAGAGAGAGTCAGATTGGCTGCCTCCTGCACACCTCCCACCAGAGATTGTGCCTGCAACCAGGGCATGTGCCCTGACCAAAAAGCTACCCAACTACCTCTTTTTTTAAAAATATATTTTTATTGATTTCAGAGAGGGAGCGGGAGAGATAGAAACATCAGTGATGAGAGAGAATCACTGATTGGCTGCCTCCTGCATGCCCCCTACCTGGGATCAAGCCCGCAACCCCGGCATGTGTGCTTGACTTGAATCAAACCCAGAACTCTTCAGTCCGCAGGCTGACGCTCTATCCACTGAGCCAAACAAACCTGATAAGCTTTGAAAATATAATTTTCCCCCTCCTTGTACTTTAACAGGATCCTGACAGAGCCTCAGATGGCTTAGAGTTCTCAGGTCATGGACAGGTAGGTCCAAGATGTGCCTGGCTGTTGTCTTCACACTGGTCTGCTTGCCTTGATAAACAGCAGGCCCTGTCTGTGCTCACTGGGACTGCAGCCCACAGCCTCAGCTCTAGGTAGCAATGCGGAGCATGAGGTTGGACAGCAACCCAAGAAAAGGCCACTAAGTGACTCCAACCATGGGGGTGCCTTATCAACTGTGGCCATCAGCTTGGCTCTGTAGGCGACATGAAAAGTTGGCTCCTGGGAGAACATGACAGAGACACAGAAAACCACAAGACAGCCTCCTGGCCCATCAGGCATCCCACCCCCACCCCAGCTTGTTCAAATGCAGACTTCTGGCCCCATCCCAAGAGAAGACTCAGGGTGAGGGCATGAGATTTGCATATTTAAGTTCCCTGGGTGATTCTGATGTGGAATGTTCCAGAAGCACAGCTCCAGGGGCACTGATTTAGATCCTGAATTCTGGGGAGAGTGGGAAATGAATGAGATGGCCCAGGTTTCACCCACTCAGCCAGGAGTGCTGAGGAAGCAGCGACCCCAGATGAAGAGACTGCTCAATCTACTGTCTTGTGGTCAGCACTGAGCGGACAGGAGCGAGGGAGTTCTCCTTGAACAGCGGTTCTCAACCTGTGTGTTGCGACCCCTTTGGGGGTCGAACGACCCTTTCACAGGGGTTGCTTAAGAACATTAAAAAACACATATATAATTACATATTGTTTTCGTGATTAATCACTATGCTTTAATTATGTTCAATTTGTAACAATGAAAATACATCCTGTATATCAGATATTTACATTATGATTCATAATAGTAGCAAAATTACAGTTATGAAGTAGAAATGAAAATAATTTTATGGTTGGGGGGCACCACGAGATGAGGAACTGTATTAAAGGGTCGCGGCATTAGGAAGATTGAGAACCACTATCCTTGAGGGAACTGCAGACACACAGGGTGGAGGCAAAAAGAGGTTTTTAAAGATGGGGAGGGTGTCCTATTGAATGGGACAGTTCTGATTCAGGGTGGTGACCAGCAAGGAGGTCCATGGGCCAGACTGTGGAAGGTCCCCTTTGTGGTCATTGGTGCCACCCAGAACGGGCAGCACTGGTGCCCAGGGGTGGTCTCAGGACTGGGTCCCAGTTCCCCACCCATGTGGTGTTCACTGGGACCGGGTGGAAGCAGAACAGGGTGAGACACTTCTGGAAAAGTGGGGGGCAGAGGTGGGGGTGCTGGGGCTCAGTCTCCTGATCAGGCCTGTCCTCTAAAGACCCATGCACATGAGCCGCTGTTGCCAGGCAGGGCTTGTGCTGCAAGGAGTCAGCAGGCTGTGTTCTGAGAAAAGCCAGCCATTCCGGGAAATGCACATCCTGGGTGGGCCAAAGCAGGGGGAGGCGGGTTTGGAGGAGGGGGGGCTGAGCACTTCCTGTGTTCGGTCCAGGGCCAGCCTTCGTGTCCCACTCCCTCATCCCCTACCCCCAGGGCTTAGCTCCACCCACCTTGCAGGGCCCGCCCAGGGAACAGAGGATGGGGGGGGGGGGCAGCGATCACCACCCCCCACAGGCCATCACCACCCCCTACACTGTACAGGCCGGTGGTGGGAGAACCGGCCCCGCCGTGGAGCGGCCTGTCCCCCCTCAGCGGGAGGTGATGTCCCCCACCAGCAGGGGCAGAAGGAGCAGCAGGAGGGTCACCGACGACGAAGACGAGGACAAGCGCCCAGCGGCCTGGTTGATCTCGCAATGACAATTGCAGGGTTCGGGCTTGAGAGTCGCTTTGGGGGGTCTGGGGTAGCGAGGGCCAGCGCTGGGGGCCGGGCAGTCCAGCCACTGGGGGCCCATGGGCTGCGGGGAGTCCGGATCGGCCTTGACGCTGCCCTTGGGAAAGCGCCAGTAGTGGGCGCCCTTGAAGAAGTAGGTGGCACCTGCAAGGCGGGCGGACAGCTGCAGCGCTGGTGCCGGCTGCCCCCGCCCCGCCCACCCGAGGACCCCTCCGCACCCCCAGGACGACCTCCAGCCCCAACCCCAGGGCCCGCAGCTGGCCAGCCGGGGCGCGGGCTCTCCTACCGTCGTTGCTGACGGCGACATCGTCGGGGCTGGGAGGCGCCCCCTCCCAGAGACTCAGGTCGCGCGGGTAGCCAGGGTCCGGGCGCGCTGCCGCCTCGTCGTACCGCCAGTAGCGGTGGCCCCGGACCAGGTAGGTCTTCCCGTTCAGCGGCCAAGAGAACGCGGCGTCCACCTGCTCCCCGCGGGGCAGCCCCAGCTCGGCCAGCGGCCGCGCGTCGCCCTCTAGCTGCCGGTCCCGGAACACCCAGAACTGCGGGCCTGCAGGAGGGAGCCTCTGAGCAACTGCTCCCACGCCCCGCGCGTCCCAGGGGGGCGCCCCACTCACCACTGAAGAGTAGGATTCGGCCGTCTCGGTGCGGGGTGTAGGCAGCCTGGATGACAGTCACCTGGGGGGGCAGCCCCTCCCAGAAGCGGTGGAGCCTGGCAGGCTGGGGGGACACCAGCTGTCCTGAGGGCTGGAGGCGCCAGAACCAGGGGCCTGTGGGAGAAGGGATGGGCCTGGAGCATGAGGTGGCAAGTGGTCTTGTCCCCCAGGGTGTGTGGCTGGGACTTAGTGCTGGGTGGAAGGTCCATCTGGAAACCAAAGGGCCCAGTGGCTCTAGGGCAGTGGTTCTCAACCTTGGCTGCACATTAGAATCACCTGGGAATCTTTTAAAAATCCTGATTTCTGGACCTCCTCCTCCGGAAATTCTGTTTCTTTGTTATGGGGTGAGGCCACAACATTAGTAACCAAGAAACAGAATTTCCGGAGGATGAGACCAAAAATCAGGATTTTAAAAAGATTCCCAGGTGATTCTAATGTGCAGCCAAAGTTGAGAACCACTGCTCTAGGGTGACCAGATGGCCCAGGACTTTCCTTCTACCTCCAGCTCCACTTTGTTTGTGTTTCAAATACAAGCAAAAGTTTATATAGAAAGTCACACAGGTAGAAGAAGTGAGCTCTGGGATAAGTGAGCCAGCTGGGCTGGGTGGGCTCAGGAGGCAAGTTACAGAGGGAACAGTAGGGCTTAGGACAGTGATGGCGAACCTTTTGAGCTCGGCGTGTCAGCATTTTGAAAAACCCTAACAACTCTGGTGCCGTGTCACATATAGAAATTTTTTGATATTTGCAACCATAGTAAAACAAAGACATACTTTTGATATTTATTTTATATATTTAAATGCCATTTAACAAAGAAAAATCAACCAAAAAATGAGTTCGCGTGTCACCTCTGACATGCGTGTCATAGGTTCGCCATCACTGGCTTAGGAGAAAAAGCAAGGATAGAGCCTGGGGGAGGTGGGGGCGGAGAGGCTCAGGTGAGCTTCAAAGAGTGTGCGCTGGGGAAAGAAAGGGATTGGGGAAGGGCAGTCACTGGTGTGCTCCACAGGGAGCCACTCCCACCCAGCTTGAAAGTCCACATCCTGGGAAACCCCACAGGCCTGGTGGGTCACCCTAAGTGGGTAGGAAACCAACTCTACGGGGCCGGGGAAGACCGGAGTGACTCACCTTTAAAGAAGAAGGTTTCCCCACGGATGTTGGCGATAGCATCAAAATTGCCATCACATCGATCAGGGACAGGAAGGGAGGGGCTGAGGAGGAAAGGAGAGGTGAGGAGAAAGGGGTCAGGGCTCCTCCTGTCTGTACTTCACCTTGAGGACAGCCCTATGGGGCAGGGACCCTTACCAAGCCCTCTCACCAAAGAGGACTCCACAGGTAGGAAGCTCACCCAAGAGGGCAAAGCTGGAGGAGGACTCACCTGCCTGGGGGCAGGGCAGGGGGCGGGGGAGGAGGAGCCAGGGGTTTCATTGTGGGCTTATCATATGGGGTCTGGGGTCCTTTCCCTGTAGAGAGAGTCAGAGAGACATGTGTTCCCCAACGCTGCTGCAGAGGCCACATGGGGAGCACCCCACACACAACTCCCTGTACCGTAGAGCTGCTGCAGGCCTTCACGGTCATCCTGGGACAGGCGGTACTTGGTGGGCTCCCCGACAGGACCCTGGTAAAAGGGCCTCATGATGGAGTCAGGCGCAGAGGAGTGGCCCAGGCCCAGTGCGTGGCCAAACTCATGAACTGCCACCGCGAACAGGTCTGTCCCCTCGCCATCTGGGGAGGAAGGGAGACTGGGCTGGAGCTGGAGCAGCCAGGAAATGGGCAGCGAGGAAGCCCCTGGGAGCGGGGCCTGCTGGCACACGAACAGCCAGGAGACCCTCAGAGGTGGTCACAGCGTCCTCTGCCCAAAAGCCTCCCCGAGCCACCTCATCCTTCCTGCACGAGTTTACTTATTCAGCAAATATTTTTGCTTGGCAGTGCTAGACACTGAGATACTGGGCTCAGATGACCCATAGAACAGGTGAGGGAACGGGCAGGAGGAGACAGCCTGGCCCAAGGAAGGCCGGCTTACACTGATGGAGGCCTGCCCACAGAAACATGGGGGAGGGGAAGCAGGAGCCCGGGGTGCACACAATTCTCTCAAGGCAGCCCCAGCCCTTGCAGTTTCCCCCTCCCAGCTCCAACCAGTGGTCTGAGGTCCCCACCCCTCGACACCCTTCCCACTCCCACCCGCCAGGAATGCTGCTCAATCACCTGGGCCTCTGCTCCCAAGACCCTCAGAATCCCACTCCCACCCCCATGGTTCTTCCACCTCCCCTCCTCCCATCTCTACCGCCCTTCCCCATCTCTCCCTCCCACAGCCTCCACCACTCCCCACCTCCCTGGGGTCCTGGCCTCTCCTCCCCACCACTGCAGCCTTCATCCATCTCCTCAGAACCCGCAGCCTCAGCATGCACTCTCTGACCACAGTCTGCTGGCCTGGGTGCCCAGCCTCGCTCCCAGCCTCTCTGAGCACGGAGGCCTCTTCCTTGGGGACCCAGCCCAGGCGCCAGCAGCAAGCCAGATCTCAGCTCCTCATCCATCCACACGCTTCCTGCTGGCTCCTGCTAAGCAGGTGAGAGGCCAAAAGAGACAGAGACAGTCAGAGGGGTGAGCAGCCCCCAGGAGGCACAGATTCCCCCCGAGGTTGATCTGCTTCCTGGACATCGCGAACTGGCATCAGCAGTGTTGAACATGGGTGAACTGGACATGGCCTCAGAACGGAGAAGCAATTTTCTCTCAGCTCCTGAAGACCACTAACTGGGAGTCTAAGAGTGGAATGTGTACGTCATAAGAGGAGCAACAAACACTTCCCTCATTTACTGCCCACAGAACCTCGACCCCCAACCACATTGACAGGCCAGGATGCTGAGGCACTGAGAGGTGAGGTTCAATGACAGCTAGAACCAAGGCCGAGTCCTCTGGCTGTGCTGTCCTGCTCTCAGCAGTGACTGCGGATGGTCTCTTCACACTCGTATGTGCTGATGAGCTCCTATGTCCTATGTTGCCTGTGGGTTTCTGATCGCTCTGGGTCCTTTTTCTGAGAAACGAGGAAGTTTGGTGGTTTTTTGTTGTTGTTGTTGTTGTTATCCTCACAGGAGGATATTTTTTCCATTGCTTTTCAGAGAGAGTGGAAAGGAGGGAGGGAGGGATGGAAGGATGGAGGAAGAGAGGGAGGGAGGGATGGAGAGGGAGAGAGAGAGAGGGAGAGAGAGAGAAGGAGAGGGAGAGGGAGAGAGAGAGAGAGAGAGAAACATCGATGTCCATCGGCTGGTTGCCTCCCCCACTTGCCCTACTGGGCGAATCCCGAAACCTAAGTATGTCCCCTTGACTGGGAATCCATGCCTGAGCCAACACTCTAACCACTTAGCAACACTGGCCAGGGCCAGTTAGGTGTCTTAATCAGGTAGCTCTCTTTCATCTTTTACCGCACCTGCCCCTCCTCTGTCTAGCTTCTCCTTTGGCCACACCCCTTCCTTGAATTCTTCTCATGCTCTGCAGCTGGGGGGAAATTACCCAACTGTGCAGATCAGCCCCAGATTAGACGGTGGGGTCCTCAACACCTCCTCTTAAACTTGCCCTGGGCCTCGGCTGGAAGCTGCTTTGCTCTCGGCCTCAGTTCCAAGCCCACAGCCCCACAAGTTACCACCCAGGTCCAGCCCCAACTCTTAGATGACAAGTGCTGACAAATGCATTTCCTATTTCAAGACAGGCCATCCTTTGTAATTTGTAATTTCCTGTGTACCCAGAACAGGTAGCTTCATCTCCCCCATGCTCACCTCCTGCCCTGCCCTGTTCAAGGAGCCTGCCTTGCTCAACTCCTCTAGGACAAGAACAATGCCCCACCCATTCGTCCATGCCTGCACCCTTCCATGCTTCCATCTGTCTGTTCCAGGGGTCCTCAAACTTTTTAAACAGGGGGCCAGTTCACTGTCCCTCAGACCGTTGGAGGGCTGGACTATAGTTAAAAAAAAACTATGAACAAATTCCTATGCACACTGCACATATCTTATTTTGAAGTAAAAAAACAAAACGGGAACAAAGACAATATTTGTATTTGCATGTGGCCCGCGGGCCGTAGTTTGAGGACCCCTGGTATCCGTGCATCCACCAAGTCTTTCTTTCTAGTAACTCATTCGGCATCCCCGAGTGCTCAAGACTCCCCCATCCTAAGACATTCCCTAGACCTGTCGGTCCACTTCCTCGGTTCCTCTCACGCCTACCCCTACTGTGGTCTGGATTCTTTCCCCATCCACCAAGCCTACAGGCACTAAGGTCACTCATCCCCAGATGACCAAATCCAAGCCCATGTCAATCACGGGATTGGTCTGCCATGCTGACCACTTCCTTTTTCACTCTTGCTCTTGATCACCTTTTGGCTGTTCTTTCTTTATTTCTTCCTCCCTTGATGCCTTCCCCTTTACTATGGGGCTCTCCACAGCTCTATATTCGACCTTCACATTCCACACTCTCCTCCTTCCCAACCCCCAGTACCTCTGACTCTTAAATCTGAGGAAGGGGGCAAATCAGGTTGCTGCTGGCAATGAACAGAGCGCTACTCTGTGTCAGGCCTGGTGCAGAGCGCTGGAGGTGAATTACTCATTAAATCCGTAAGTCCGCGCTACCAGCAGGTAATATTATTCCCATTTCTCAGAGCAAAAACTAAGCACACTGAAGTCAAGTAACTTATACACATAGCAAACAGAGGATCCCAGCCTTGAGTTCTGCTTCAAGCTCGCAATCTTTTGTTTTTGTTGTGTTTTGTTTTTGAGAGGAAGAGAGAGAGAGGGGCAAGGAGAGAGAGAGAGAAAGAGAGACATTGATAGGCTGCCTCCTGCATGCCTCCTACTGGGGATTGAGCCTGAAACCCAGGCATATGCCTTGGGAATCAAACCTACAACCTTTCAGTGCAGGGGATGACACCCAACCCACTGAACCACACAGGCCAGTGCCAGCTTGTGTTCTTAAATGCTGTGTTACACAGTCTCACTACTGTGGCTGCTAGCTGTACCTTGCCCAAATCCTCTCTGAGCCTGTGTGCCTATTCCCCGGCTGCCCCCTTCCTCAGAAAATGGCTCTCTCCCTCCCAGGCCCAGCAGGTCACATGGCTGATTGATGCAGGGCTAGGAGAGCTGGGCACTTCGCCTCCAGGGAGGACCAATCCTGTGACACCATGTGTGCTCCAGAGCTCCCAGTGGGGTCAGGCTCCTCTGGAGCCAAGACCACATCCTTGCTCAGCTTCTCTCCCGTCTTCTCCTGCTTCCCTTTCCCCTGAGAACGTACCCCTGAGAAACTGCTTGCATAAGAATTTACATCGTGAGCTCCAATTCTGGGGAACCTGACCTAAGTCAGAGGAGTCCAAGCTCTAGAGCAACATACTGAACCACCAATGCACTCGTCGCACTGACTGCCCATAAGCACTGCAGACACACCCCCCACCTAAACTCACCCCTACCTTCGCCCAGCCTGCGTCTGCTCCCACACTTCCCACCTGCATTAACAGGACTGTCCTCCAGGGGCCAGCACACCAACCTCCTATACCCTTTGCCCCCAGGATCCAGTCAGGCCCCAACCTTTGCCCATCCTGATTAAACTTCCCTCAGAGCCGCCCACTGCCCTCCATTCAGCACCTCCCATCTCCCACCACCATCTCTCACAGTGACTCTGCAGCAACTTTCTCCCGTCCTGCCCTATCTTGCCCTGCTCCACAGCCAGTGGCATTTCTAGAACGCAAAACCTTCCACATCTCTTGCCTTCAGAATCCTACAGTTCAGGTTCCTCCCCGTGCTCTCCAAGGCCCTTTGTGTGGTATGAAACCTTCCATCCATCCTCCATGGTCTCCCTTCTGACACTGTATTTTTTGCCTTCCAGCCCCAAATGTCCTAGGCCAGTGGTCGGCAAACCGCGGTTCTTTGGCCCCTTGAGTGTGGCTCTTCCACGAAATACCACCTGCGCACGTACAGTGCAATTGAAACTTCGTGGCCCATGCGCAGAAGTCGGTTTTCGGCCTGGGCGAGTCTATTTTGAAGAAGTGGCGTTAGAAGAAGTGGGGGGTGGACATATAGAGAGGATGAACGAAAGGAGATAGACGAAACAAGCATACAAGACGAGTGTGGATGGGAGAGTTGGAAGGGGTCGACCTCAGCGAACATACCTCAATCAGACTGAGGCCGTTTCTAGCAAAGGCCAGCTTAGGAGTCCCCTAATTAAGTTAATCACAATGTACCTACCTATATAGTTTAAGTTTAAAAAATGTGGCTCTCAAAAGAAATTTCAATCGTTGTACTGTTGACATTTGGCTCTGTTGACTAATGAGTTTACTGCCCTAGGCCATTTCTCACCCCAGTGCTCTCATCCTTGACCACCCTGACTACTCAGCTAGCCATTGGCTTGTGCTTCCATATTGTGCCCAGCCCCTCCCTGTATACTTCGGGAGAGCAGGACCTCGTGTGCTAGCTGGCACTCAGTGTGTGTGTGTGTGTGTGTGTGTGTGTGTGTGTGTGTGAGAGAGAGAGAGAGAGAGAGAACAGAATCACTGCTACCAGGAAGTCCCCTGCAGCCAAAAGCCTCAGATCTGTCCTTTCTCTGAGCACCGCAGGCTTGAGGACTTCCCTGTCGTAACTCCCTGCAGTTGTGTCATGATGTGTAGCAACTGCCACTTACTCATCTGACTCAGCTGCTGCACAGAACGGCGTTTTCGCCTTTTTAAGCTCTCAGCCCCAGCTCGGAGCTGGGCATCTGACAGGCCTCTTTGGTGGGTCATTTTCTATGTCAGAGTGGCCGGACTGTGGCGCCCAGTTGCTTGGTCAAATGCCAGCCTGGATGTTGCTATGGAGGTTATTCTGTAGATGTCATTTTAAGTAAAGCAGGTAACTCTCGGAACTGTGGGTGGACCTCACCTCATCCGTTGAAGGGCTTAACAGCAAAAACTGGGCTTTCCCAGAAGAAGAATTCTGCCTTCAGACTGCAGCATAGAAAGCCTGCTTGGCTGTCCAGCCGGCTGGCTGGCCCTACAGATTTTGGACTCAAAATTGCCACATCAATTCTCACCTGAATTTCCAGCCTGCCTTACCGATTTTGGACTTGCCAGTCCCACAATTCCGTGCACCAATTCCTTAAAATAAATCATGCCCATGTGCACATACTCACATCTTACTGGTTCTATTTTCCTGGAGAAGCCCAGCTGATACAGCCTCCATCGATAAATGTACTTTAAACCTAATTCTTAAGGACAGACAGACAAGCCCCAATCGGTTTGGCTCAGTGGATAGAGCGTCGGCCTGCAGACTCAAGGGTCCCAGGTTCGATTCTGGTCAAGGGCATGTACCTTGATTGCGGACACGTCCCCAGTAGGGAGTGTGCAGGAGGCAGCTGATCGATGTTTCTCTCTCATCGATGTTTCTAACTCTCTATCCCTCTCCCTTCCTCTCTGTAAAAAATCAATAAAATATATTTTAAAAAAAAAAAAAAGGACAGACAGACAGACCCGGGGAGAGGACTTCTCAGAAGAAGGGACATTTGTACCTTTTGACCCAAAAGTCCAGATTTCCTCATCGTCGAAGTGAGTGTCCCCAGAGATGGGATGTTCCCCGGGGAAGAAGGCGTGGGCGAGGGTCCCCCCCTGCCCGTCGAAAGGGTAACTGTCCTGGTGGTAGGCCCGGACAAAGTCGATGAGGATGTCAGCCTCTGGTGGGCCCTGAGAACCCACCTCCCGGAATTTGAGGCCTGACTCAATACCCCAGGCAGCCAAGGCATGGTGCATGAGCGTCCGCACAGTCTCCTGGCTCAGGGCAGAGCTCCGGGGGAAGGAGTGTATCCTGGGGAAAGAGGAGTGGAGGGTGAGGATAGCCTGGGACACAGAGACCAGGGCCCAGCAGACCAGCCCAGGGTGGGGTAGGCACCAGGACCTACCTCCACGTCAGGGTTCGCTTCTTCCAAATACTGCCGCTCAGGGCATAGCGACGACGGCGCCGCCGCCTGACCAGCTCTGCCACCCCCAGCACGTCGGGCAGAGAGCAGCGGGGCTTGTGCATGGTGGCCATCGTCACTGGGTCTGTGGGACAGGTTGGGGGAGCGGGATCAGCAGAAGGACAACCTGCCCGAATCATGGTACCAGCTAACTTTCCACACGGGGAAACAGGTTCAGGGAGATGAAGAAACTTGCCCCCGCTTGGATTTGAACCCAGACAGTCTGACTGTAAGCCAGCTCATCCAAACCAGCACCTGGCCCTGGAGGGCGTGGCTGCCTCCAGGTGGTGCTCAGAGCCTCAGGCAGGGAGCTTCCCTGAGCCCTAGCAATTGGGCTCAAGGAAGGAGCCCTGGGGGTGCAGTGCAAACTCCTCTCTCTGAGGCTGGGAACTCCTAGGAGGGTGCCCACACCCCACACCCCACACCAGAGGTTCCAAGACCCTATCGTGATAAAGTCCGGAGTCCCCACGCCGGTTGGGTCTCTGATTTCCTGTGACTAACCACCCCCTCCTGGGTTAGAGCTGCCTGGAATCCCCTTTTCCAGCTGAGCTCAATTCCCAGCAGCCTCCTCCTCCTCAACAGAAGGTCAAACCTCACCTCGATGGTTGAGGTCACAATGTGTAATTGAGCCCATGTAGATGCCAAGCAGGGCAGGGGAAGACCCTGCCTTCCCTCGCAGCTAGCCAGGAACCCACCAGTTCTCTCTTCTTCCCCATTTAACCCAGCAGATGAGCTGCTCAGCTCTCCCTCCAAAATGTGCACTCTGGCTTCAACCACTTCTCATCACACCTCCCACCAGCAGCCCCTGCCTGGACACTGCATGACCGCCTCTTTGGCCTCCGTGTTCCCCACCCACCACTCTCCATCAGCAACCAAAGGAAATGTAAAACTGCAAAACAGACCAAGTTGCCTTCCTCCTTCAAACCCTTCCATGGTTTCTTACCGTGCTTCCGAATCCAACCCAAACACCTTGCAAGCCTCCTCCCACCAGGCATTTGCTTAGCCCCTTAGTCCTCTCTCATCACAGGTGCACAGCCTGTGCCTGCCACAGGGCCTTCGCACTGGCCTGGTACACTCTTCCCCCGCATCTTCCCATGGCGGGAATTCCTCTTGACTCATACGACACCTTTCAGAGGACCCTGACCTGACCAGACCAGCCCCTCAATACCGTTAGCATTTTATTTTCTTCAAAACACCACTATCTGGAATGATCTTGCATATTTCTGTTTCTGATCTCTTAGAAATGTATTCGTCTCTAGAAGGTTAGCTCTACGAGAGCAGGGAGTTATCTACTTTGTTCACTGCTGTACGAGCGGAGCCTGAAATGGCCTCTCACGTAAGAGATTCTCGATACGTATGCATTGGAGGAGGAATGCTTGGGAATTCCTTGGGTTAGGACCTGAGATCAGCATTGTCATAACCCCCATGACTCAGTGCGTGCTGCGGTTTAAGAACAGCTGGGTAACGGTCAGGCTGGGTGCGGAGGCAGGGCTGGGGGCACCTACCCAGGAGGCCGGTCTCAGGCAGCCCAGCAAACCTCTGCATCACCTTGATGGCATCCCGGAGCTTTTCAGGGCTCCGCAGCTGGGCCTGGGCTGGGTCGGGCGGTGGCAGGTAGCCATAGCGGGTCAGCCAGTCCTGGGCCGGACAAGTGAGCAGGTGAAGCGGGAAGGGCAGCAGCGATGGGACCCGCCTCCCCACCGCCTTCTGAAAGCCTCACCTCTCACCAGTAAGGAACCCAGGGTCCTGGTCCCCGCCCCCCTCCCATTTCAATCCTCAAATCCCGGTCCCAAACCTGACGTTTCCAACAACCCGGTTCCCAGCCCCCAGCCCCAGTCACTCCGTGGACATCTGAATCGGCCCTCAGCCTGGCCTAGGCGTCCAGCACCAGCTTCCCTCTGCCCGCGCCCCTGCAAATCCCGGAGGCCGGGGGACCCCACTCACCAAGCCCAGGCTCACGTCCTGCGCCGCGGGCTCCGGGGCGAGCGCGGGCAGCGGCGGCGGCTGGAGCAGCACCAGGAGCAGCAGCACCGGGAGCCGGAGCATCGCGCGCTCCTGCCCGGGCAACGTGGGGCTCCAGGGGGCCCGACCCGAGCCGCCCGGGGCGTCGGGGGGAGGAGACCGGAGAGGCTAGGGTGGGGCACCGGGTGCTGGGTCGGAGGGCCGGGCGGGAGGACTGGGGGCCGCACAGGGGTCAGGGGCCCGGGGCAGCGGAGCAGGGGCGTGCGGCGTCCAGCGGAGGGTCCTGGGGCGCTGGGTCTGCTGCGACGGCTTCGAGGGGTCCCGGCCGGTCTTGTGCCGGCGCCACAAGGCACTGGCTGCCCCTCCCTCGGGGGGGGGGGCGCGGGGCGGGCGCACCCCGATAAGCGGTGAGGGCGCGGCCGGGAAATGGCCCAATTTTCGGACCTCCAGCGAGAAGGGGCGGGCCAGGTGGTGGCCCGGTCCCCGGTCCGGACCTAGTGACCCTCCTTCGAGCTCTGGGCGGGTCCGGGTTGGGGGGGAGGGAGGCGGGGGGCGAGGCGCCCCGGCCGCAAGTTTCTCTTCCCAGGTCCCGGAGCCGGTGGGACTCCGGGACGCGGCTCACTTCTGCTTTCTCAGGCCCGCGGCTGCACGGGAAGGGGCGGCTCCGAGCCCCCCCGCCCCTCCCCCTCCCCCCTCCCCTCCTCTCCTCTCCCCTCCCCCAGCCATCGCTCCCGGAGACCCTGCGCCCGGAGGCGGGCGGAGCGCCGGGTAGTTCTGAACGCAAGAAGAGTGGATGCTCCTCGGCTCCGCGGTCCCGGCGCCCCAGGCGTGTCGCCGCCGGTGCTCCCTGTGCCCGGGCGGCGCCTGCGGTCCCGGGTTCGTCCCCCCCACCGCCTGTGCCGCGCGGGTGGGTCTCAGCCTCCGCACGCGGGGTCCAGGCACCTCCGATTCCCAGGCCTGGAGCTGCCGGGACCGCGCGCTTTCTCCGCGGACGGGAGACCTCGTAGCCTGGGAACGTCCGCGGAAGGGCTGGGGCGCGAGGGCAGCAGCTCCCAGAGGCAGAGATGGGGGGCCCGTAGAACCCCGCCTCGCCCTCGCCATGCCGCCCGCGGAGCCCAGGGCCGGGAGGCCAGGCAGCTAGAGCCGAATTAAGAGGAACCGTGGGCACCTGGCCGGTGCGGGACGGGTGCGAGGGACACAGCTCTGTCTCTGGAGCAGGACAGCCACAGGACCCAGGGGCGGGTTAGACAAAGGGCGAGCAGGATAGCGAGCCGGAGGTACAAGCTAAGACCCCGAGCTCCTGCGTGCGTCCTCCGGGCTGCCATGGCGGGCTATTGCGCACCGGGTGACATGAGCAACCGACATCATGTTCGCACAGTCCTGGAAGCTGAAGTCCAAGATGAAGGAGCGGGCAAGGTTGGTTTCTCCGACCATTTCAAGGCCTCTCTGCTTAGCTTGAAAGTGGCTGCTTCTTCCCTGTGAGCTCACATGGCCTTCCTCTGTAGCCCATGCAGCCCAGATGCCTGTGTGTGTCCACATGTCCTTGTCCTTACACACACACACACACACACACACACACACACACACACACCTGTCAAGCCCAGCCGCGGTGGCTCAGTGGTTGAGCATGACCAGGAGGTCACTGGTTTGATTCCCTGTCAGGGCACATGCCCAGGTGGTGGGCTCGATCCCCAGTAAGGTGTGCAGGAAGCAACCAATCAAGGATTCTCTCTCATCATTGATGTTTCTACCTCTCTCCCTCCCTCTCCCTTTCTCTCTCTGAAATCAATAAAAATACACATTAAAAAAAAAAAAGACACCAGTCAGGCCCTGGCGGGTGTGGCTCAGTGCTTAGGTCATGGGCTCAATTGAGGGGGGTGTGCATTTCAGGTGGCAACCAATTTAATGTGTCCCTCTCACATCTATGTGTCTCTCTCCCTCCCTCCCTTCCACTCTATCTGAAAATCAATGGAAAAATATCCTTGGGTGAGGATTAACAACAACAACAAAGACACCTAGAGGTTTAAAAAAAAAAAGGCACCAGTCAGTCAGATAAGGATCCACCCTAATGGCCTCGTTTAGCCTTACTCACCTCTGTAAAAACCCCGCCTTCAAATACAGTCACATTCTGAGGTCCTGGGGTGGGGGGTTGGGAGGGCACAATTCAGTCTGTTACAGACCCCACCCTCCTGGGTGTTTCCCCTCCACTCTCTCACCACTGCCACTCTGCCAACGCCTCTGACAGCAGCTGTGTGGGTTCCTCCCCACTCCCCACGCCAAGTAATCCTCTGACACCAGCTCAGTGTCCTAAAACTCACTTCCAACACTAACCAGAGTTAGCACATACCCCACAGGCTAAGGGCTCAGTCCCAGGAGACTTCCCCCATTTTCAGATGCCAATTGCAGACAGTGGGACCAAGTTTACCCACAATTTCTATTGACTTGACTACAACGCGTAGGTTCCTATGACCACCACACATTATTTGCTAGAACAGCTCACAGAACTCAGGGAAATATAATAAAAGATACAGCCCTAACCGGTTTGGCCCAGTGGGTAGAGCGTTGGCCTGCGGACTCAAGGGTCCCAGGTTTGATTCCGGTCAAGGGCATGTACCTTGGTTGTAGGCACATCCCCAGTTGGGAGTGTGCAGGAGGCAGCTGATGTTTCTCTCTCATCGATGTTTCTAACTATCCCTCTCCCTTCCTCTCAGTAAAAAATTAATAAAATATGTTAAAAAATAATAAAAGATACAGATAAACAGCCAGGCACATCGGGTGAGATCTGGAAGGGTCCCAACCCAGCACAAGAGCTGCTGTCCACGTGGAGTTGGGGCGCCACCCTCCCGACATGTCAATGTTCACCAACCCTGAAGCTCTCTGAACCCCATACTTCTGGGATTTTTATGGTGGCTCATCCCATCGGCATGACCAGTTACTAACTCAATCCCTCTCCTCTCTCCCCTTCCTGAAACGTGAGCTGTGGAGCTCAAAGTTCCAAGATGCTAATCATGGTCTTCTGGGTGACCAGCCCCCATCCCGGAAGTATCAGGAGCCCACTCAAAGTCGCCTCATTAGAGCAAAAGACACCCCTCTATGACCCAGGAGATCCCAAGGGATTAGAGCCCTGTGTCAGGAACTGGGGGGAGAGACCAAATAGAGCCAAAGATGCCCTTAGTGCTCTTGTTTTTGTTTTTTTTTTAATATATTTTATTGATTTAGTACAGAGAGGAAGGGAGAGGGATAGAGAGTTAGAAACATCCATGAGAGAGAAACATCCATCAGCTGCCTCCTGCACACCTCCTACTGGGGATGTGCCCGCAACCAAGGTACATGCCCTTGACCGGAATCGAACCTGGGACCCTTCAGTCCGCAGGCCGACGCTCTATCCACTGAGCCAAACCGGTTAGGGCTGCCCTTAGTGCTCTTATCACTTAGGAAATTAAAAGGGTTTTAGGAACTCCGTGCCAGGAACTAGGAGCAGAGACCAATACATATATTTTCTATTATTTCACAGCCCACCCCCTGGCCTCTGGCCACAGAACACTCACAGCAAAATGATGTACGACTCAAAAGATATTGGCACATTGCTAGAACCCCGCACAGGCATTGGTATTCATTTCAGTCAGTCATCACATCATATGAAAACGTCCCCCAGAACGAGGCCCCTCAGGTTTGCAGGCTTCCATTCAATCTTGCAAAAGCCGAGGTTCCAAAAGCAGAAGTGGTCCCAGCAAACATGGCTACACCCTCTCAGGTATCTGATATGATCGTGCTAAAACACGATATCATCTCTTGCTCTGCGCTTCTTTCGAAGTTTTAATGTAATATTGGTCTCTCATTACATAACCCATTTGTTCATAACTTTTCCATTAGCTCAGCGGTTCTCAACCTACGGGTCATGACCCCTTTGGCAGTCGAAGGACCCTTTCACAGGGGTCGCCTAAGACCATCCTGCATATCAGATATTTACATTACGATTCATAACAGTAGCAACATTACAGTTTTGAAGTAGCAACGAAAATAATTTTATGGTTGGGTCACAACATGAGGAACTGTATTTAAAGGGCCAGAAGGTTGAGAACCACTGCCTTAGCTGCTGTTTCTCCTCTTTATTTATGCCCAGACTCTTAGACTGTTGGAAGAGACATTAGGTTTGGCCGTTGTGCTGGTCTAGATCGCAGCAGCAACACTAGTCTAGCAAGTGCCTCCCCTTCGATCCACTCCCGTTCACGTGGGGTGAGGTTACACCGGTGCAGACCTTGTGAGCTGTTCTTACCAGCAGGTATGCAGCTGCATTCACTGTGAACACCAGCTTTGGCAGGTGGAGCAGATGAAGGCACATCTTGCTCCACCAGGCCCTTAGGAATTCTCTCATAAGGTTTAAAATGTAGTTGCAAACTCTTATTGAGGAATCATTGCTGTTTCAGGCACTTGCATTTGTAGCCCTGGTTATACGACCACTGAATCAGGTATGAAAAACAGTTAAGGTGATGTGGGAAAGAAGAAAGAAAAAGGTTGAGTCGTTATACCACCATCTTCTCCTCTTGGGAAGAATGGCAGTGTCTTACCAGCATAATTCTCCACCCCCTTCCCCCCAGGTCCAGTGGGGAAACCCCTTTAGCCCCACTCATGTTCCTGTTGAGTGTGAGCACACACTCGGGAAGGTGTGTAAGCCTTTTATCTCCTTTCATTTTAGACAATAAATGTTTCTATTGCCCCTTCCAATTCTCTATCAAATAGAACTCTGAGGACATCTCTCTGCCCATTGCTGGACATCAGGGCTATAAAGTGTGGTCCTTGGCCTGAAGAAATGACAATTGGCCATAATAATCGGTGCACTATCTTCTGTTCTGTTTTTTTGTTGTTGTTAATCCTCCCCCAAGGATATTTTTCCATTGATTTTCAGAGAGAGTGGAAGGGAGAGGGAGAGACAGAGAGAGAAACATCGATGTCAGAAAGACACATCGATTGGTTGCCTCCCATACACACCCCACCAGGGATAGGAATTGAGCCTGCAACAGAGGTATGTGCCCTTGACCGGAATCGAACCCGGGACTCTTCAGTCCACAGCTGACGCTCTATCCACTGAGCCAAACCAGCTAGGGCTGTTCTGGTGCCTGTGTTTTTTTTAATAGCATCTGAGCATTTGCATCTATCGCTGAGTAAGCAAAGCCCAGTCCAGACTCAGTGTCTGCTCTGACCAGGACCCATCTTTAGCCCACTAGGGCCACCAGCATCACTCTGACTCGCCAGCTATGATCAAAGCCTTTGCCCCAGGGAATTTGCCCCAGAGCCACTGCCGTCTTCCTGTACGCTTAGTTTATGGTGAGCACACAGAGGTATCTGCTGGCTGATTCTAATCGTCTTCCAAGTCTGGAAGGGGGTTCTTCAGATGGACATCTGCATGTCCTACTTTATTCACTCCTCAAGTTCCCATAGGGATCTCCACAGGGACCAAGTTTCCACTGCCCTCCTGCCTGCTCAGATGGCCAGGCCCTTGGTCACTACCCATGAGTTGGTAGAAACAAAAACATAGGGAATTTTCCTGTCCAATTCTTCCATCACTGCTGGGAAAACAGCATGCAAGTCAGTCCACTGACCTGCTCTGTCCTTACCTTCTTTTTTTAAAATATATTTTATTGATTTTTTACAGAGAGGAAGGGAGAGGGATAGAGAGTTAGAAACATCGATGAGAGAGAAACATCGATCAGCTGCCTCCTGCACACTCCCTACTGGGGACGTGTCCGCAATCAAGGTACATGCCCTTGACCAGAATCCAACCTGGGACCCTTGAGTTCGCAGGCTGACGCTCTATCCACTAAGCCAAACCGGTTAGGGCTGTCCTTACCTTCTCTGATCAGAGTACTGGCCTTCCAACCAGGATGTTACCCATTCACCAGGGAACGCCGTCCACAAACCAAGCAGCTCTTTGTTGGTCAGTTAAGGGCTACGTATAGGACACTGTCCAGTGACAATAGAAGCCAGGAGCTCCTCCCTCCATTCCAAAGTTGGTTGTAGGGGAGAAAGGTTCCCTGCTTGCGAGTATGTCTTTGTGTTCCCAGCAGCATGAGCCTGTATGAACCAGTTCCATTTCATGATCAAACACTTCTGGGCCCTGCAGTACCCAGTAGAGCATTTCTCTGACATCACCCAAGACACTGTGGGTAGTTCAGGTTTCAAGATCCCTTTATGTCCTTCAGTCTATGAGTAGTTTCGATTTATGTCTGATAGCAAGGTAGTCAATGCCCCCAAAATGAAAATTCTCTTGTCCAACGTACCAGTAGTCGTCACTAGGAGGTGCTCATGGGGTGTTGTAATAGCCCCAGCCCACACACCACTTGGGCTATTGCACAGAGAAGCTGTTTCAGCTTCTCTTCCACACTTTGTGGGCTCAGGCAGTTGCACAGCTGCCCATTCAGCATGTCCAGTTAATGTGGCTTGAAGGACGCATTTACAAGCCTGTTTTACAAGACTAGGTAGGGAAATGTTCCCAGTTAGATACAATGTCCACCCCGTAACACAATCAGGTAAAAGAGACTCGACTTCACATAAAGCCTGCTCAAACGTACTAATTCTCCTGCTAACTTTTACCTGAATTCCATCAACCCTCACATTTCTAACTGTAGGCCCTATTGGGACTTACCAACTGGTCTTGGTTTTACAATAGTAGGTAGGGGAAGTGTGCCCCAGTAGGACATAATATCCACTCCCATAAAACATTAGTTAAAGGAGACACAACTTCTTTACATAAAGCCTGTTTACATATTCCAACTTTCATAATCTTATAGACTCTTATATTTTTAAAAAATATTTTTATTGATTTTTTACAGAGAGGTGAGGGATAGAGAGTTAGAAACATTGATGAGAGAGAAACATCAATCAGCTGCCCCTTGCATACCCCCCACTGGGGCTGTGCCTGCAACCAAGGTACATGCCCTTGACTGGAATCGAACCGGGGACCCTTGAGTCCGCAGGCCGACACTCTATCCACTGAGCCAAACCAGTCAGGGCCAGACTCTTATATTTTTAATCTCAATCTAATTATAGCCCCAGTCAGGGCTTCACCAATGGGTTTGGTACCACAGTGTTTGGGGCTCCTGTATCAAGCAGCACTGGGAACTTTTCTTCTTCACTCCCTGACCAATTAACCCACTCTTCTGCAAAAGGCCTTGGATTAGAGAGAATTCTGGGAAGATGGTGGAGTAGGAAGCACCAGGAGTCTGTCTCCCCACCTGGAAAGAATCTGTCTGATGGAACTGTTATGGAACTCTGAACATTTACAACTTCTGGGGGAAGGGTTGGACAGTAAATTGTGGTAAATTTTATGTCTTAATGTAGTAGCAGCTACTCAAAGCACACACCCAGCCATGTGGCATGTTTACTGGGGCAGCTAGCACACAGCTTTCAAGAACTTCTCAAAATGTCAGTACTACCCAAAGCAATCTACAGATTTGATGCAGTTCCCATTAAAATCCCAATGATGTTTTTGCAGAATAGAAAAACTCATCCTAAAATTCATATGGAATCTCAAGGGACCCCAAATAGCCAAAAGGATCTTGAAAAAAAGGAACAAAGCTGGAAGACTCACACTTCCGAATTTTAAAACGTACTACAAAGCTACAGTAATCAAAACAGTGTGGTGCTGGCATAAAGATAGACATATAGACCAATAGTATAAATAGAGAGGCCAGAAATACACCCTCACATATGCAGTTAAATAGTTTTGATAAGGATGTTAGACCATTAAATGGAAAAAAGATAGTCTTTTCAATAAACGCTTCTGGGAGCCTTGGTCAGTGTGGCTCAGCTCGCTGGGCGTGGTCCTGTGTACCAGGAGGTTGTCAGTTTGATTCCCTGTCAAGTGCCCAGTAGGGAGCGTGCAGGAGGCAGTCGATTGAAGTTGCACTCTCACATTGATGTTTTCTCTCTCCCCTCCCCATTTCTCTCTAAAAATCAATAAGCTATTCTTTTAAAAAATAAATAAAATAAATGGTTCTGGGAAAATTGGATGACAAATGCAAAAGAATGAAATTGGATCCTTACCTATCACTGTATACAAAAATTAACTCAAAATGGATCAAAGACCTAATGTAAGACCTCAAACAATTAAACTCTTGGAAGAAAACAGGCCAAACACTTCACAACATTGGATTTGGCAGTGATTTCTTGGATATGATACCAAAGGCACAGGTAACAAAACAAAAATTGGACAAATTTGACTTCACAAAAAAATTAAAATTTTGTACATTGATACTATCCATGGGGTAAAAAGGCAACCCACAGGATGGGAAAAATATTTTCAAATCATATCTCTGATAAGGGATTAATATCCAGAATATATAAGAATTCCTAAAACTCAACAAGAAAACAACCCAACTTAAAAATGGGACTTGAATGGATATTTCTCCAAGGAAGATACACAAATGGCCAAGAAGCACATGAAAATGTGCTCAACATCACTAATCATTAGTGTTTCCTCTTTGTTCCACTCCCATCAATATTTGCTTAATTTGTCCTATTTCTTAGTAACGTTTAAAATTTCCACTCTGCTAAGACCAATCTGTTGATTCGCTCCTCTGCCTTTCCCCCATTTTCTTGTTAATTCACCCAATATTTGTATTAGTAGTAAGACCCATGAAGGAAAGCAGAGAGAGCAAATTCTATATCTTCCTGAACTGTCCTTCAGGTTTGTAACAGTAAGATGACATGGGGTGCCTATGCAGCAGGGCCCCCTTAACCACAGCATTTGCCATGACCTGGGTACTAAACACGTTCACTGGGGGAAGCCAGTCCCACAGGCTCGCACACAGAGCATTTCAGCTGTGGCGCTCCACTTGGCATTGATGGGAAATGAGCAGTACACCTTCTCAGGGTTTACCTCGTTTTTATTAGTTTGCTTGGGAATAACTTCTTGTGTGTCTGGATCAGGAGAGCCACTGTGATAGCTCCACAGGAGCTTCGGGTCCTGTACTAACAAACATGCTCTTTCACTCACTTCGCAGCATCAAAACCAGGGACACGGCCTCCAAACTGGTTACTCTCACATTGCATTTCAGTAAAGGTTCTTCAGGAAGCTGCTGATACTGATCTACCCTCTGGTTCCTGTAGTTTCTTGGTTTTGCCCTTCCCTGATGTCGACTACCTTCTTGGTGACCACAGATCTTAGAGGTCCTTACTGTGCTTCCTGCACAATTTTCACCTTGAGCAGCAGCTGTGACTAAAGTCTGAGCTTGTCCTAGCATCAAGGTCCAACCCCAAACTCTTTTTAAATTGCCCCCCATATGCATCCCGACTGGGGACTGAGCCCACAACCTGGGTATGTGCCCTGACGGGGAATCGAACCGACGTCCTTTTGGTGCATGGGATGAGCCACACCAGCCAGGGTTTACCTCTTTTTTATTAGTTGCATGACCTTATCCGTCCCATGAACCAGCTCCTCAGGGGAAGACTCATTTCTAAATTCCGTTGGTAAATTTGCCTTTGGCAACTGAGCACAACCCAGCTGTTGCTCCCTCCATCCGTGGGTAACCACGTGGCCACTAGGAATCAAAGGCTCCTTCTTTCCATCCTTTCTCTCTCCAACCCATATGTTTCTATGAGCCAGAGCCGTACTAGCAAATCCCACTTTTCTCATGCCAATGGTAAGGAGAACCTCATTTCTTGTAGCACAAGTGTTTTAAGAGTCCTGGGCCAGAAAATGGGGTCAGAGGCCAATATAAATATATATTTTTCCTCTATTATCTCACACCATGTTTGTCATCAGATTGACAAAAATGACAAAGTCTGGTGATGCCAAGTATTGGGCCGGTGTCGGCCAGATGAAACCCACACTGTGCTGACAGGAGTGTATTTTGTTGCTCCACAATGGAATCAATCCTCCCCACAAAATTTGGTTCAGATGTGGAGACTGATGGGGCCACTCACACCAAGAGAATATGATGAGCTGGATTACTCACATGATAGGTTTTCGTGGGGAGCAGGGCTTGTCTGAAATGTCTTGAAAAGGCAAAGAGGGGCTTTTATGGTGGTTAGGGAGGGAGGCTGGGCTGAGGGCCCCTCCACACTGCCAGCCAGGGCTGTCCTGATTTCACTTTCCCTCAGCATCAAGGCCTTCTTTTCAGCCTGCCTAGCTGTGCAGCCCAAGGCGAGGAAGGAAGCATGAGGCTTTAAGTCTGTTAGCAATCAAACATCAAAAATGGAGTCAGACTCTTTATTACAGAGTGTAAATTAGTACCTACACTTTGGAAACCAGTTTGGCAATATTTAATAAAGCTGAAGAGCGTAGCCTCTGTGGTAGATGAAAGATGGCTGCAAATTCTTTGCCACTCCTTCCATTAAGAGATGAAATCTATCCTCTCCCCTTGAGCCCCAGGTGGGCTCAGTGACTTGCTTGCCCAGTGGAATGCCATGGGAGTGATGGTTCTGGGACCTCCAGGCTGCATCTGAAGACTTGCAGCTTCTTGGAGCCTCTCTTTGGGGGAAGTCAGTTGCCACATCCAAAGTCTGGGATCATCAAACTGTGAGGAAATCCACGCAGGCCACAGGCAGGGGCTGCGTGGAGAGAGAAACACTGTCTGGCCCCAGCTCACACAGCCATTCAGCTCAGGCATCGGATGTGAGAGCAGAGGAACCGACGGATGACTCCAGCCCAGGCCACCATTTACCTGCAACTGCATGAGGTCCCAGCAGCAGACCCCCCGTAGAACCAGCCAATCCTCAGAACCAAATTGTTGCTTTAAGCCTCTAAGTTGTGGGATGGTTATTACGCAGCAAGAGATCATGGGAACAGCTCTCCCCACGACTCCACTTCTAGATGGATGGTAGCATGAAACGCCCACCAAGGTGCCCATGGAAATATGTGTACAAAGGATGTGCATTAGGACGTTGGGAAAGTGCCAGCAGTGGTCATTGATAGGAGAGTGGAGGCAGAAAGTAAGGATAAACATGGGATGAAATGCCATACAGTTATTAGGGACAAACAAAATCCAAGTGCATCATCCTGGATAAATCTCAGAAACCTTCTGGAAAACAGCTGCCTGGATTCTTTTTAAAAAATTAAAAAGTCAGTATCGTAAAAGACACATAAGAAGACACAGGGACTACTTTAGATTAAAAGAGACTGAAGAGAAATGCAATATGTGATCTTTGAACTTCTCCTGGATTAAAAAAAAAATCATTTGAAAAGGGCATTCCTGCCTGGCCGGCGTGGCTCAGTGGTTGAGCATCAACCTATGAACCAGGAGGTCACTGGTTGGATTCCTGGTCAGGGCACATGCCCCAGTTGTGAGCTCAGTCCCCAGTAGGGGGTGTGCAGAAGGCATCTGATCAATGACTTTCTCTTATCATTGATGTTTCTATCTCTCTCTCCCTCTCTCTTCCTCTCTGAAATCAATTTTTTAAAAATCTAAAAATAATAAATAAAAAGGGCATTCCTGTAATAAACAGTAAAAAAGATTATTGCATCTACAGCATTTTACCAATGTCCAGTCTGTCACGTGTGATAATAGTATGTGCTTCTGCAGGAGAATATGTGCGTCGTCAGGATATGCTGAGTAAGACGCTGAAGCAGCCAATGGTTTAGCAAAATGTGTGCCCGCGTGTGCAGCGTAAGAGAGAGGGAGAGCAAATGTGGCCAAATGTTCACAACCGTGAGCCTCCGGGGAAGCTATTCATCACATTCTCCCTGCAACCTTTCCTTAGGTGTGAAGCTTCTCAAACCTATGGATGCCACTGAGACATACAACACAGACGTATCTCAGAAGCATTATGCGAAGCTTACCAAAGACACTTATAGTGCAGGCACAAAAGACCACATACTATCTATGATTCTATTCAGAGAGCATTCTGGAAAAGGCGACAGTGACAGAAAGCAGCTCAGTGATCACCAGAGGCTGGGGTGGGGGGAGATTGACTGCAGAGGGTGATGAGGAACTTCTGTGGTGATGAAAGTGCTCTGTGTCTCTTTGAGGAAGACGCCGGGGCCACTGCAGCGAGCTCCGCTCCTCCGCCCACTCGCGTTCCTGACTCACCGCTGTTTGCTCTCACAGAACAAGTGGGTCAGCGAGCTGCACCACAGCCACGGCTTTTAAAGAGGCTGAAAGACACCCACGGACCCACAGGTGGCGATTCACCGAATTAGTTACCCTCACCAGCCGCAGTGTTCAATCTTGGGAGGTGTGTACTGACTTGATCAGGGGCGAAAAGGAAAAGAATCTCAGACTGTAAGGGCCAGTTCGGATGTCCGTCTGCCAAGACTCTGGGAATCACTACAAGAAAAACGCCCTGTGGGGAAGGTTCTAACGCTTGGGGTTGTTTTCAGATGAGGACCCACAAGTGGATCATTGACTGACAGTCCCTCGGAGATTGCTATCAGGTGACTTCCACCAGCCTTGAGCCAGGAGGCAAGGTTAAGGTCACCATTGCAGATGTTCAAATCAACCTTTTAAATAAATTGACTATCAGCTGTTTTTTTTTTTAAATATACATATTTTTTTATTCATTTCAGAGAAGAAGGGAGAGGGGAAGAGAGATAGAAACATCAATGATGAGAGAGAATCATTGATTGTCTGCTTCCTGCACACCCCCCACTGGGGATCAAGCTCGCAACCCAGGCATGTGCCCTTGACCAGAATTGAACCCGGGACCCTTCAGTCCACAGGCCGACGCTCTATCCACTGAGCCAAACCGACCAGGGCTATCAGCTATTTTTTTTAAACATGTGTTCCTTATCATGATTGTGGTGGCAGTTGCGTAACTGCATATACTTCTCAAAAGCTCAACAAACGAAACACTTAAAATTGCTTAACTTTAAAAAAAATTGCTTAACTTTATTATATAAAAATTATTCCTTGGAGTAGGTTGAATTGTGTCTCTAAAAAATACAAGTCCACTCTAACTGTTTTGGCTCAGTGGAAAGAGCGTCGGCCTGCGGACTGAAGGGTCCCAGGTCTGATTCCAGTCAAGGGCATGTACCTTGGTTGTGGGCACATCCCCAGTAGGGTGTGTGCAGGAGGCAGCTGATCGATGTTTCTCTTTCATCAATGTTTCTAACGCTCTATCCCTCTCCCTTTCTCTCTGTAAAAAATCAATAAAATATATATTTTTTTAAAAATGAAAATAAAAAGAGGGTGTTTGCCTTGGCGTCATCCCCTGCACTGAAAGGTCGCCAGTTTGATTCCGGGTCAGGGCACATGCCAGGGTTGCAAGCTCGATCCCCAGTATGGGGCATGTAAGAGGCAGCCGATGGAAGTCTCACTCTCATATTGATGTTTCTCTTTCTCCCTCTCCCTTCCTCTCTCTCAAAAAAGAAAAAAAAAATCAATAAAAAACACTTTTTAAAAAACAGTGGTCTTGCCCAGCCAGGTGTGACTCAGTGGTTGAGTGTTGGCCCAGGAACCAGGAGGTCTCTGGTTCGATTCTGGTCAGGGCATATGTGGTTGCAGGCTGGATCCCCAGTAGGGGCTGGGAAGGAGGCAGCTGATCAATGACTCTCTCTCATCATTGATGTTTCTGTCTCTCTCTCCCTCTCCCTTCCCCTCTGAAATCAATAAATATATTAAATAAAAAAGGGGTGGGGGTGTCTTTGCAGATGTAAGTTAAGTCTCCAGATGACATCATCCTGGATTTAGGATGGGCCCTAAATCTAATCACTGTGTCCTTATAAGAGAAAGTAAGGAGCCATATGAGACCCAGGGACACGGAGAAGACCGAGGGGAAGTGAAAATGGAGGCAGAGATTGGAGTGATGTGTCTACAAGCCAAGAAATGTCAGGGGTTGCTGGCAGCACCAGACACTGGGAGAGAGGCATAGAATAGACTTCATCTTTTTTTTTTTTTTTTAATAATAATTTTTATTTCTTAAAGTATTACAAATAGTATTACATATGTCTTCTTTTTTCCCCCCCTTGACATTCCCCCGACCC
Organism: Myotis lucifugus; assembly: GCF_000147115.1. Classification (NCBI taxonomy): domain Eukaryota; kingdom Metazoa; phylum Chordata; class Mammalia; order Chiroptera; family Vespertilionidae; genus Myotis; species Myotis lucifugus. The sequence goes on from NW_005871120.1 coordinate 4,944,243, forward strand.
TTACCCCCCGCCCCCCCCGCCCCGTGTCTTGTGTCCATTGGTTAATCTTATATGCATGCATATAAGTCCTTCAGTTGGTCTCTTAATCCCCCCCCAACCCTCCCCAGGCTTCCCACTGTAGTTTAACATTCTGTTCAATGTTGCTCTGCTTCTGTATCTACCCCTGTTCATCAGTCCATACTGGTCCCCTTTATTTGTCCCAACCTCACTGGAGTAGTCTCAACCTCACCAGGGCCGATAGAATAGACTTCATCTTAGGAGCATCTGTAAGGAACCAACCCTGCCCACACCTTAATTTTGGTTTGGCCTCCGGAACGAAGAAACAGCAAATTTTTGTTGTTTATTAATTTGTTGCAGCAGCTCTAGAAAACAAATACCTACCTTAATAAAGCTGATTTTTCTTTTTAAGTTGGGGAAAAACAACAACTTGGAAACATCAGGTTAAATGGATAAGGAGCCAGGTAAGGGTCTACCATGTAGGCACAGGCCAACCGCTTCACCTCCCCGAGCTGGTTTCCTGCTTGAAGGGTATGAACACATCAAAGTGTTATGAGGATAAAACACATCATAATGTGCGTGGTGAGTCACCGTCGCGGTGAGGCTGAGGATCACTAGCACGGCCTAAGTGCTTGTACTTCAACCTCATTTAATCCTCACAACTCTACGAGGTGGAAGTTGTCACACCCATTTCGCAGACGGTGAAACTGAGGGTTGCAGAGGTTAAACAGGCATGCGCAGCTGAGAAGTGGCCGAACTGGGATCTGGACTGAGGTTATATGATGTAGCGCCCACGAGCCACGCTCCTTTGCTGTCCTGCTTTATTGGCCCATTTTTGGTTTATGGGTTGAGTCCTGTTCCAGCTCCGGGGTGGACTGTGAATCTCTTGGGAGCCAGGCCTTGACCATTTCATCTCCAGATGAGCCCAGCCCCCTGCCTGACAGGAGGAGGACTCGGGGAAATGTGGGTGTGGGTGAGTATGGGTTGAACCCATGGTGACCCTGGCATTTAGACGGGGTCAGCCCTGCAAAGTCCACCAGGTTGTCACCACAGATGCCACGGGAGCACATGGCAGCTTTGCTAGGCAATAGAGCTCCCAGACCCTTTTGCAAAGAACTGGCCCTTCTACTCCAGAGTGGCAGGAAACCTGTCCCAACCCAGGGCCCAGGAGTTCCGGTCCCTAAACCACCCCTCCAAGGAGTCTTTGCACCCATTTTCCCACAAACCAGTAGTGCCCGCTCCCATCTTCTTATTTCCTAGGATCCAGGAGGCAGCTGATTGATGTTCCCCATGACTCAGGCGTCCTCACCCCCAGCCAGAGGGACACAGGACCCACTGGTACTGACAGGCAAGGCTGGGTATGCACACCTCCACCCATCTTCACCTTCAACAGTGTCATGTTGGTAGCCTTGCCTGCAATCAGCTGGGGAGGGAGTACTTACACCACAGAAACTGGCAAATGCAACAAATCCAGGCTTTCTTTCCCCCCAGACGCCTGTTGTTAAATAGGTACCAGCGCACCGCTGCTCCCAGCCCTCCGTTTGTCACTGCTCAGCAGGCCAGGAGTCCCCGTTACAGGAACCCAGGGAGCCTGGAAGTTTGAGGAGACTTGAGACGAGCCACCAGGCCACAGCTGGGACATCACCTGCATGCCCAGGCTGCACTGGGCTGGACCGTGGAACCCAGCCCTGGATCCTCCAGTCTCCATTCGAAGGCCTCTGGCCCTGACTAGAGAGCACAGCGCCCAGCTCTACGCAGCCTGGGAACTGAAGCACCAAGCTGGGAACCACACAGGCAAGTCACTCTAGCTGTCCTCCCCTGCAGCACGGAAATCAGTGTAAGAGCACCCCCCCTAAAGTCACTGCTGCAGGTCACGTTCAAGGTCTGTCCGTGTGACCCCAAGCAAGTCAGACCCTCCCTGACCCTCAGCATCCTTATCAATAAGATGGAGGTAATAGTAGTTCCTGTTTCATTAGGATGTCACAAAAGTAAATAAGTTGTGCATTTGCGCCTATAAAAGAGCTGACTTAGCAGAGTGCTTAATATGTGTTAGATTTGTTATTTTTTTTTAAATATATTTTATTGATTTTCCACAGAGAGGAAGGGAGAGAGAGAGTTAGAGACATCGATGAGAGAGAAACATCGACCAGCTGCTTCCTGCACATCTCCTACTGGGGATGTGCCCACAACCCAGGTACATGCCCCTGACCGGAATCGAACCTGGGACCCTTCAGTCCTCAGGCCGATGCTCTATCCACTGAGCCAAACCGGTTTCGGCAGATTTGTTATTATAATTGTTAATAATTTCCCATCCCAAACCACAACGAGCTATCGACTCACAGTTGTCAGAATGGCTATCATCGATAAATCAGAGAGCCCTGGCCGGTGTGGCTCAGTTGGTTGAACATTGTCTGATTCAATTCCCTGTCAGGGCACATGTCTGGTTTGCAGGGTTGACTCTCAGTGGGAGGTGTATAGGAGGCAGCTGATTGATGTTTCTATCTCTCTTTCTCTCTCCTTTCTTCTCTCTCTAAAATCAATAAAAACATACTTTTAATAATTAAAAATATATGCCCAGCATGTGGCTCGGTGGTTGAGCGTTAACCCATGCACAAGAGGTCGCAGGTTCAATTCCTGATCAGGGCATGTGTCGGGGTTTTGGACTTGATCCCTGGCAGGGGCTGTGCAGGAGGCAACTGGTCGATCAACATTGATGTTTCTCTCTCCTTTTCCCTTCCTCTCTCTCTAAAATCAATAAAAACATTTATTTAGAAAATATTGTTATTAATTTCAGAGAAGAAGGGAGGGGGAGGAAGAGACAGAAACATCAATGATGAGAGAGAATCATTGATGGGCCGCCTCCTGCATGCCCCACCCTGGGGATCGAGCCTAAAACCCAGGCATGTGCCCTGACTGGAAATCAAACCGTGACCTCCTGGCTCATAGGTCAACACTCAACCACTGAGCCACACTGGCTGGGCAAAAAAAAAAAAATTTATGTTTTAAAAAAGTCATGGGAGCCCTTGTCAGTTTGGCTCAGTAGATAGAGCATCAGCCTGTGCACTGAAGGGTCCTGGGTTCAATTCCAGTCAAGGGCATATACACAGGTTGCAGGCTCGGTCCCCAGGAGGGGCATGCAGGAGGCAGCCGATCAATGATTCTCTCTCATCATTGATGTTTCTTTCTCTCTCTTTCTCCCTTCCTCTCTGAAATCAATTTTAAAAATATATTAAAAATAGTCATGGGAGGCAACCAAATTTTTGGTGGCCTTGTTTAAAAATTAAATAAATAGTAAAGTAAAAATAGTCATGGGGATGTAAATAAAGTACAGCGTAGGGAGCATAGTCAATAATATTGGAACTACTATGGATGTTGCCAGGTGGGTAATAGAATTACTGGAGGGAACACTTTGTAAGGTATCTAAATCACTATGTACAACTAATATAATAGTGTATGTCAACTGTAATTGAAAAATAAAGAAAAAATATATAGCCCTAACCGGTTTGGCTCAGCGGATAGAGCGTCTGCCTGCGGACTCAAGGGTCCCAGGTTCGATTCCGGTCAAGGGCATGTACCTTGGTTGCGGGCACATCCCCAGTAGGGGGCGTGCAAGAGGCAGCTGATCGATGTTTCTCTCTCATCGATGTTTCTAACTCTCTATCCCTCTCCGCTCTTCTCTGTAAAAAATCAATAAAATATATTTAAAAGAAAAAAAAGAAAAAGAAAAAATACATAAACACATTCTTTTCTATCCCACAGGGCAGTTGTGAGGGGAAAGGAGCTGACCTGGATGCCCAGCGCAGAGTCTGCACACAGTAGGTGCTCAATTAAGGGGCCCTGTTGTTCCTGACAGGAGCAAGATGGTCAGTGCCTCTGACCTGGGTTGGGGTGACTTTCCTTGGGCCCCGCCTGGCCATTCTGGTCACCAGAGGGCGCCCCAGCCCCGCCCACGGCACCGCCCCACACCTGTGCACCTGGCGCCGCCTCCGGAAGAAGGGATCGGACGGCAGGGGTCTCGGCGGGATCCCCGCATCGTCGGGTGAGAGCCTAGGGGGCGCTGAGGACCCGGGGACCGGGGCCCTCCGAGCTCCAGGCTGGACAGCGCCGGGGCGGGCTGGTGTGGTTGGCTCGGGGCTGGAGGCACCGGCCGGACTCCCGGGGCCGGGAAGCACAGGGCGCAGGCTGCAAGGAAGGCGGTGGCTGGGCTTCCGACACCTGGGCTGGGGGTTCGAGGGACTATGGGCCCTGCCGCCGGGGTTGAGGCACTAAATGGCAGCTCAGTTCGGGGAGGGAAGAAGGGACGCCCCTGATCCCCAGAGCAGGCCAGGCTGCGGGGGCCATGCCGGGGAGACCCCGGGTGCAGCCCGAGGGCAGCTGGCCTGGGACTGCTGGGATCCCTGAGCTGGGACGCCTGGTGAGGGGGGTAGAGGGAGGGACAGGGGTGTGTGTTGGGGGTTACCCCAGGGAAGCCCCCTGTGTCCCCTCCCTCTGGAGCCCTGAACTGCTGGGCCCTGGGAGGCCCTAGGGGAGTGCCGCCAGCGCCTGTCCCCAGGGCGCGCTGGGGAGTAAACAGGAACCGGGATTGGCAGGGCAGCTGTGGCTGGCACAACCTGTTACCTCGCCCTGCCCGGGCCTGGGGAACAGGGCTGGTGCCTACACTCCAGGGAGGACGGCTGAGCGGCTGGGCACCCGAGTTCTGAGGGGTGAGGAGCCAAACACCTGACTCCTGGGAAAATGGGAGAACGGGGCCAGGATACCTGGGCGGGCACCTGAGTCCCCAGGAGCTGGGTGGGCACCTGGGCTCCTGGAAGAGGAGGGGCTGGATTGCTGGGGGCTGAGGGTCAGGACACTCCGTTCCCAAGGCCCTGTATTCTTGGAAGGAAAGGGTCTGGACTCGCCCCTGCGTCCTTCGTCCCTCGGAACCTGGGTTCTGGGAAGTCTCCCAGGCGGTGAGTGGCTGGGAACCAGAATCCATCTGGAGTCTAGAAAGAGGGAGGCAGGGAGTGTTGGCACTGGGACAAGTCGGGGGCAGAGAATGTCTGCTAGAGGCAGAAGGCAGCCCATTCATTTCCTGCTTCTCCCTGCCTCAGTTTACCCTGGGGGCATTGACTGAGCTGAGTGGCCAAGACACGGATCATTAACCCTTCGTGGTACAGGGAGGCCCTTGGCTGAAAGACTGGGTGGGCCGGTAGACAGGTGAAGAATTAAGGGAGGGCCAGGTCTTGGCGGGGGTGGGGGTGGGGGGAGCTGTCAAGCCCCAGGCTGCAGAGTAGAGTGTCCTGCCGCCACCCACCTGTGCCACAGACCTACCTGTCCCCCCAGACACTGCGGCACCATGAACTCCCCAGAAGGGCCGAGCTTCCCGTTGGGGCTGCTCTCTGGCGGCGCCTCCCCAAGCTGTGACGAGGGCTTCTTCCCCTTCGTGCTGGAGCGGCGGGACTCATTCCTGGGAGGGGGCCCAGGGCCCCAGGAGCCCGAGGACCTGGCCCTGCAGCTGCAGCAGAAGGAGAAAGACTTGCTGTTGGCGGCAGAACTCGGCAAGATGCTTCTGGAGCGCAACGAGGAGCTGCAGCGGCAGCTGGAGACGCTCAGCGCCCAGCACTCTGAGCGTGAGGAAGTGAGCTGGCAGCAGGGGTGGCAGGCAGGGGCCAGGGTGGGCAGATGGAGGGCAGGTGAGCAGGGGTGGCAGGCAGGGGCCAGGGTGGGCAGATGGAGGGCAGGTGAGCAGGGGTGGAAAGCCAGGCAGGGGGGTGCTTCGGGAATAATTCGGGGCTGGGCCCAGTCCCCCAGGCAGTGTTGTTTGAACATGGGCTCTGAGGACAAGTCAAGACCTGGAATCAGACCCCCGGCCTGACTGTGTGACCCTGGGCAAGCTGCTGGCCCTCCCTGAATCTTGGGTCCACCTCCTCATTAGTATAGAGCAGGGGTCCTCAAACTTTTTAAACAGGGGGCCGGTTCACTGTCCCTCAGACCGTTGGAGGGCCGGACTATAGTTTAAAAAAAAAAAAACTATGAACAAATTCCTATGCACACTGCACATATCTTATTTTGAAGTAAAAAAACGAAACGGGAACAAATACAATATTTGTTTTTGCATGTGGCCCACGGGCTGTAGTTTGAGGACCCCTGGTATAGAGCAACCCAGCCAAGTTCCTGGGAACCCCCTCCCCGCCTGGCTCTGGGCTAAGCACTTTCCATGCATCATCTCTGTCAATTCTCGCTCCACTTTTGCGGTAGGAACAATTCCTTCCTCTGCCCAGCTTCTGTTGTCAGCCACACTGTCACCCAGGGTCACATCTGGCCCCTGAACACCCTGGGCACCCCTGACTCCGGGATCCACATCATCAGCCCCAACTGCTGCCCTGAGCCCAACCTGAGTAGCTTACTTCCCTGCACCTCTCCGCATAAGTGGCCCTCTTCACTATGACCCATCACCCACTGTCCCCACCTCAGGACCAGACCCTGAGCATCTCCATGACCTCCTCTACCACGCCTGCAAGCCCTATTGATTCTTCTTCTAAACAGGATCCTGAGGCTGCCCCCTTACCATTTCTGCAGCCTCCCATCTGGTCACAGCCTCGATTGTCTCTGCCCCAGACACGGCAGCCACCTCTTCACCGGTCCCCAGCTTCTACTCTTGCTCCCTGGAGCCCACTGCCTATGGGGCAGCCAGAGGGATCTTCAAAAACTACAAATCAGATCATTCCAGTCCTTGCTCAGATTCTCCCAAAGGTTCTTCATCACATTTAGACTGAAATCGAAACTCCTCACCAGAGCCTAAAAGTGCTCATGGGCGGCTTCCCCAACCTGAGCTCAGCTTACCACCCCTCCTACTGGTGAGGGGGGGGGGGAAGGGGGAGGGCTCTTTTCAGTTCCTTGAGTAGCCCGAGTTGGTTCCCTCAGGGCCTTTGCACTTACTGTTCCTTGCATTTAGCCCTCTTCCTTCTTGCCCTGCAGGAGTCCATTCAAACATCACTTCCTACCTGGGGAGCCTCCACCCTACCCTGCTCTTCATTACTTCCCAGGGTTTCTTTACAGCCCTTACTGTCCCTCCAAAACACCTAGTTCAAGCATGTGTCTGTTTGCCTAAGATCTCTGGACGCAAGCTGTTTGAGGCAGGGAACGCTGTGCTCTGGCTTGCTGCTGACAGCCAGACCCCAGAACAGGAGGAGCTCAGGCAATATTGGATGGATGGATGGATGGATGGATGGATGGGACATGGTGATATTAAGGGACTTGCCTGACCACAAAGCAGCAGCAGAGCTGAGCACCAGCCAAGACCATTGGACCCCAATCCTGTGGGCTTAATCCTAGAGAAGTGTTGCCCCCACAGTATTGGGTTAAAAACCCGGCTGCCTGGGTTGGGATCCCTGCTCCACTAATTCACTATGTGTCCTTGGCAAGGCATCTTTCCCTCTCTGAGCCTGTGTTCTCGTTTGTAAAATGAAGACGTGAACGATTCTAACTCTAGTGGATTAAATGAGGTAGCACACGGCCTGGCAGGAGTACTGCTAATAACTGTAGCGACTGTGGCTGGCATCACTTTCCCGCTTCGATAATTAGAGCGTGGGGGCGACTTGCCTGCCTCCCCACGCTGGGTATCTGGGTGTGCCAGGCTCGCCCTCCCACTCGTTGGACAGGTTTGGGAGAGGGCGGGCAGAGGCGTGGGGCCCAGGAGGGGCTGGCCAGGGTTAATTAGAGGGAGCTGGCTGGGAGGAGCTGGGGGAGAGGGGCTGAGCAGAGGCCGTGCAGAAGCTCAACCTCCAGAGCCCCTAGTTGTGTGAGACTATGGGTCGGGGCTTAAATTCTGCCAGACTCAGGCGCCAGAAACGGCGCCTGCAACATCGGGTCCAGAAGTCCAGGCAGCAGCCAGAGGTGAGTGGGCATCAGGGAGCCCCACCTCATGGCCGGAGGGGGGGGGTCAGCCCCTCCTGTCGGGCCTGGAAACTTCTCTCTACTGTGCCCCACCCTGCTCTCCTTTTCTCTGAATCTGCCTTTTGCTCTCTGCCTGCTCCCTCCCTGTCTCAGACTCCCTCAAACTCTTTAGGTCTGTTTCTCCGTCTGGGGCTCTCGTGTCTGTTCGTCTCACCTCTCCCTCTCTCTGACCTTCTGTCCTGGCCCCACAGCGGCTGCAGCAGGAGAATCACGAGCTCCGCCGGGGCCTGGCAGCACGGGGAGCCGAGTGGGAGGCCAGGGCTGTGGAGCTGGAGGGCGATGTGGAGGCGCTGCGGGCCCAGCTTGGAGAACAACGCTCAGAGCAGCAGGACAGTGGACGAGAACGAGCCCAGGCCCTCCGGGAACTCAGTGAGCAGAACCTGCGGCTCAGCCAGCAGTTGGCCCAGGTGGGACAGCCCTAACCCATCCAGGTTCCTGGGTCCCAGTTGGGGAGTGGGTGCCCTGGGATTGGTGTGGAGGCTGTGGCCACCTCAGGGCTCCACTGTTCCCCTCTCGCCCCAACCACCACCACCAGGCCTCCCAGACTGAGCAGGAGCTTCAGAAGGAACTAGATGGCCTTCGGGGGCAGTGCCAGGCCCAGGCCCTGGCCAGGGCAGAGCTGAGGACTCGACTGGAAAGTCTGCAGGGGGAGGTGAGTGCCGCTAGGGCTGGGGGCCTGTGGAGCCAGGAAAGCTGGGCTGGGGCAATCGGGAGCTAGCCCAGCACCTCCCCTCCAGCTGAGGCCTTTCCCTAGAACCAGATGCTGCAGAGTCGCCGGCAGGACCTGGAGGCCCAGATCCGAGGACTGCGTGAGGAGGTGGAGAAGGGCCAGGGCAGGCTACAGGCAACCCACGAGGAGCTGTTGCTACTGCGGCGAGAGAGGCGGGAGCACAGCTTGGAGGTGACCAGTGGGGTTGGGGTGTGTGGGTGCATCCAGCTGGCCTTGGCCACTGTCTCAGGTCTTCCTGGGAGATGAGGCCAGAGCTGGGTCAATGGGAGCCCAGCAGCGGGGCCACGAGAGCATAAGCATTAGCCCAAGGACAAGTGGGGCCATGGAAGGGAATTAAGCAGGGGTGGTACACTCCTAGAATGCATCAGAACCAAGCAGCTGGGAGGTGAGGAAGAGGTTGAGGCTAGAGCTCAGGCCAGAGATGATGGGGACATGGACCAGGTCTGAGGCGGTAGAGATGGCGAAAAGGGAATGAAAAGAGGCAGCGCTTCAGGGTCAAATTTTCTGGGTTCTTATCCCAGGATCTCTTCTTATATTGTGAAATACCCAGCCTGTTTCCCAAGCTGTGGGATGGGATAGTAATGGTATAGAGCTTTGTTGCGGGTGTGAGGCACTGAGCCCAGCACTGCTGGCTTAGCAGGACGGCTCATGATAGCAGTTAGAAGACTGACTGGTCAAAGACAGGGCCGGGCTCTCTGAGAAGTTACCTTATGGGGTGTGGCTGGAGGGAAGGCGATGGAAAACTGTAAAACCCCGGCGCCTATCCGCACCCTGATTTATAGGGGAGGAAATTGGTAAGGGGAAGTGCACCACCCAATTGCCGCCTGGAGACCCAGGAGTGGGGGAGCAGGCCCCTATAGCTGGGATGCGCAGACGCGCGGGGCTGCCTGGCCCTCCGCGGCACGCCAGCGCCCTCTATGGGCCAGCCGCGGGATGCCTTGCGGGTGCGCCTGGCTGACCGCCTTCGCTTGTCTATCGTTGCGTGCACAGCTGGAATGTGCGCGCTCCGAGGCCAGGGAGGCACTGAGTACCCTGCGGAGGCTGCAGCGGCGAGTTTCGGAGCTGGAGGAGGAGTCACGCCTGCAGGACGCCGACACATCGGGGGCCTCGCTGCAGTCAGAGCTGGCCCACAGCCTGGACAGCGACCAGAACCAGAACGCAGATGGACACAGAGACGCCCCGGTGAGCTCGAAGCCCCGCAGCCATCCAGGAGGGCTGCAGGCTCCACCCCTCTTCCTTTCCCCACGGGGTTCAACACCTCACTAATTCCTTTGGTGAACAGACCACTCTGTCCCCGGAGACCCAGGAGGCATCCAGTCAACAGCCTTCATCCCAGGAGGAGAGCTTGGAGCCTCCCATAAAGAGATCATCCCTGAGCCCAGGAGAGATACTGGAGGAAAAGGAGATGGAAGTGGCCCGGCTGCAGGATGAGGTGGGGAGGAGGACATAGTGCTGGGTGTAGAGCCCTTCTCAACGTGTTTCTCTTTTCCATCTATAACTCAGCCTTTTTCCACTAATGCCCCTCTACCTGGATAATCCTTCATCCCAACAAACGTGCAGTCATGCTTCAAGGGCCTGCCTGGCCCTGGCCAGTTTTGCTCAGTGATTACAGCGTTGGCCTGTGCACTAAAAGGTCGTGGGTTCGATTCCAGGTCAAAGGCACATTCCTGGGTTGCAGGTTCAATCCCTGGCCCCTATCAGTATGGGTATGGGAGGCAACCAGTCAATGTATCTCGCTCACGCTGAAGTTTCTCTCTCTCTTCCCCTCTCCCTCCCTCCCTAAAAAAAAGGGGGGGGGGGAATATACTTGGTGAGTATTTAAAAAAAAAGGTCAGCCTGTTTGCCACCTCCTCCAGGATGACTTCCTGGATGCATTGCCCCCTTAGTCCCACCTCCCAATGCTTCTCCATGCACCCTTCCTGCAGGTTTATACCATCCAAGTAGCCCCACCCCAGCCTGGGGGCTCAGAAGATTCATCTCCAGCACAGGGCCACAGCTGCCTGGGGTGTTTGTGGAGCAGGCAAGGGAAGGGTGGTGGGAGAGCGGAAGCCCAGACTGCCACGGAGAGCAAGGGCTTGGAGACCCGGAGGCCTACTTGCCTCTCTGCCTCCTCCCCTGCCTGCAGATCGAGCTTCAGCGGGCAGAGGTCCAGTCCCTGCGGGAGGAGCTGCAGAGGCAGAAGGAGCTGCGGGAACAGGACCCCGAGGAGGCCCTAAGCTGCGCCCTCTCGGACAGGGAAACGGCTGTGAACAAGTGAGCCTGCCTCCGCCATCCACCACCTCCCCCGCAGGGCACTCCGGTCCTTCTAGGCCTCACTGGTGACATGGGTTCTAATTTCCCCCACTCCGACCCAGGGGCCCTCTGACCTCCTTGGTTTCGGTGTTCCGGGTCCCACTCCCGCCCGGGTCCAGGAGGCCCTGCCCAACCCCGCTCCCCTGCTCGCCCTCTAACTAGCTCTCTCCCCTGCCGCTTGCAGGGCCCTGGAACTGTCCCTGGAGCTCAGCCGCGTCTCTCTGGAGCGGGACTCCCTCTCCCGGGAGCTGCTTCGCACCATCCGCCAGAAGGTGGCGCTGACGCAAGAGCTGGAGGCCTGGCAGGTAAAGGGCGGGGCCTGAGGGGGCGGGGTTTGGGGCGGGGCCCGCGCGCTGACCGGCTCCTCCCGCCCCGCTGACCTCCCGCCGCAGGACCTCCCGCCGCAGGACGACATGCAAGTGGTGATTGGGCAGCAGCTGCGCTCCCAGCGCCAGAAGGAGCTGAGCGCCGCTGGGTCCGCTCCAAGTCGCCCAGCACCGCGCTTCTCACTGCGGGGGCGCCCTGGGCATGCCGGCGGCTTCTTCAGCAACCTCTTCCGAAGGACCTGAGGGCCGTCCAAGGGGCCTGCCCTGCCATCTCTGGCTCACTTTCCTCTTCTGGGCAATGGAGCGACAGGGCCGATTGTCTTCCAAAGGGGGCTGGTACCCTCCCAACCCAGGAAAGCTGGGCAGGGGCTCGCTGGGAGCAGGCCCCAGCTTTGAGGGTCAGGGGCCCCAGGTCGGTGGTGGGGGGCAGAGCTGTCTATTTTTTGAATCTATATAGGTCTTTTCTAAGCACTAGGGCACCAGGCCCCCGGGCCCTGGCAAGCTCCGGGGAAGGGGTGGGGGTGGTTATTTATGTATCAGATCAGATAGTAATATATAATTCATTGCACCGACTTAGTCTTCATTCTTGAAAAGAAAGCACAGGGAAGAAAAGCCTGACATTTTATTTTGTAAAAAGAAAACAGTTCCGACCCCGGCTCGCTGAGGCCCCAGGCCCTCTCCCTGCCCGAGAGGGTGGGCTTAGGGCCTCGTCCAGGTCCTCTGCTCCGGCCCCACCAGCTTCGGGAGGTCAGAAGGACAGGGAGAAGGCCCGATAGCCCAGATTGGTGAAAACATCCACCCGGCAGCTGTTGCCTGCAGCTGTCAGCACCTGGAGGCAAGAGGGGGGTGACTGAGCTGCCCACACCCCTGGCCTCCCCGGACCCCCACAGCTCCTTGCAGGACCCACCTTGCACTCCGGTGCTGCTGGCTGCTGGTTGAGACTGAGGCTGAGCAGCCCTGGGGAGGAGCCGGGCACCTGGGCCTTAAGTTCCCCACTCAGTTGCCACTGGTTGACGCAGGGGCCCTGGCCAGCTGACAGAATCTGTGGAGAGCAGGGAGAGGCTTTCCGGGTCAGGAACTAAGAGACAGGAACCAGGCAGGGGTCGCAAAGTCAAGGCAGCGAGCCTCACCAGGTCCTGGTAGAAGGTGACATGCTTCTGTGGTGCCCACATGGGGAAGATGGTGGTGGGTGTGGAGGATCGGAGGTGCCAGAGGGTGAGAGCTGGGCCTCCTCCACAGACCTGGGCAGAGAGGCGAGGGTCCCCCGCCACCATAAGCCCCGGGCTCTCAGCTGGGAGGGCCCGGAGCTGCCACCCATCTTGCGCTTCGCCTGGCTCACCATCCAGTCGGAGTCAGTTGCCAAGCATCCGATCCAGCGCCCGTTGTGGGGCCTGGAGCACTCCTGGGAGGGAAGAGGGGAAGGGAGGAGGAGGTCAAGACACAGGAGAGGCCCAGGGAGAAGGGAGAACAGGGTGTGTGGGGGGCAGGCCCTCACCTCATGCTTGTAGACCTCAATTGTCTGGACCTCCTTGGCCATGCGCAGATCTGTGAGGGAAAACCAGGAGAGGTACCCTACTCACCCCACCCCAGCCTTCCTCATCAGCACCTTCCTCTCCAACTAGTCACTCCCTTACCCCAAAGCCGCACGGTCCCATCCTCGCCGCCAGACAGCACCTCAGGGTTCCGGTCCCTCAGCGCCAGGCAGTGGATGTAGTCTGTGTGGCCCCGGAGGGCCCGCTGCAGGGAGAGGGGCCGTGTCAGAATGAGATCCGGAAAGAATGCCTCCCCCTCCCGCCCGGCTCCAGGGCCTCTCACCGTGAAGGCCCCCGTCTCTAGGTCCATCGTATGCAGCTGGCAGTCCCCGCCTGCCAAGATGAGGGAATTCTCCTGCAGGATGGAAGATGGGGTCACCCGTCAGTGTCAAATAAGGGCAGGGATCGGGGAAGTATTCGTTTGGGCCAGAAACAGGGCAGGGTAGAGCCCTAGTCACAAAAGGCTCAGACCTTGGGGACGAGAAGCAAAGCGTTGATCTCAGGCACTTCCAGGCTGGTCCTGGAGGAGAGAGAGCAGGGTCAGCTCTGGTGAGGCAGCACCTGCACCCTCACGTGCCCTCTGCCCACGCGGCCCTGGCTTACCTGTACGGGGGCTGACGACACCATAGCTCCTTACAGCCCTTCATGGAGAGAAGCACTGGGTGACCTCAAAGGTTCCCTCTGGGCCTGGGTGCCCCAGTGCCCCTGCCCCTCAGCTCCACACTCCTTACCTTCTTGAGGATCTCTGCCCAAAGCCAGGCCTTCACCTCCCCGTCCCCAGCGCTGAACAGATGTCGATCAGTGGAGACCATGCTGTAGACAGGCCCATCGTGGGCTAAATGGAAATGCAGAACCTGAAGGACTCTATCCTGCTCCCCTCCTTCACCTTGGGGTCCCCGAAGTCAAACTCAATGGCTGCCACCCACCTTGGAAGGTCACGATGGGCTTCTTACTTTCCTCTTTGGCCTCGGAGCTCAAAGCAGCAGACAAGCTGCAGGAGAAGGGGAGAGAGTGTCTGAGTCGGGAGCAGGGGGCATCAGTCCTAGGAAGGCCACATACCAGAGCCAATGGGAGTTGGCGAGCAGGGGCAAGGGTACCTGAAGATGGCGATCTGCCCGTAATTGTTCCCAGCCGCCAGGAACTTCCCGCAGGGTGAAAAACACTGGGAGAAGATGGTCATGTGCAACCGCTGCAGGGCCTGAAACACCTCCATCTGTGGGGAGAGGCCGGATGGAAGCCGTCTGGGAACTCCAATCCGCAGACTCCTTCCTGGTCCCCCTACCGCCAGTTCAGCTGCTGCCCGTACTTCTCAGACCTCCACTGAGGCCCCCTAAGCAGGCATCTGCCCATAAAGTCCCAGGGGTGGCTCCAAGAAGAGGGTGAGGAAGGAAGGGGAGAGTTGATGCAAGGTGCCTAGAAGGACCTTGAGCAAGCACCCAGGCTCTCTTCCAAGTTTCCTTAACTGTTAAATGGAGCTCAGGGGAGATTCTGTCAAGATTGTATGAGCTGCCCTAGTTGGTTTGGCTCAGTGGATAGAGCGTCAGCCTGCGGACTGAAGGGTCACAGGTTCGATTCCGGCCAAGGGCACATGCCTGGGTCCCGGGTTCGATACCCGGTGAGGGGCGTGCAGGAGGCAGCCAATCAATGATTCTCTCTCATCATTGATGTTTCTATCTCTCTCTCCTTCTCCCTTCCTCTCTAAAATCAATAAAATATATATATTAAAAAAAAAGATTGCATGAGCTACTGTATATAAAGAGCTTCACAACAGGCTGCCTCGTTGAAAGTGCACAAAATGTGGCTCCATTACCCCAATAAAGAATAACGTACTACTTCCTAAGCCCTACCCTCTGCCTTTCATGTTAGGCCCACGAGGTGTTTCTGGCTTACTCTTCTGCCCAGGGGTCAGAGTCCAAGTCCTACCACCAGCCCGCGCAAAACAGGGTTCAGGACAACAGTACAGAGAAGGCCTGGGGGAGGTGAGCAGGTGCAGGGTGGAGAGGTCAATGGGGAGAAAAAGGGGACATCTGGAATACTTTCAACAATAAAGATAAATTTTTAAAACTTGCCCTGCCGGTGTGTTCAGTGGTTAGAGCGTCCGCCTGCAGACTAAAGGGTCTGGGGTTCAATTCCTGATCAAGGGCACATCCCTGGGTTACAGGTTCCATCCCCGGCCGGGTTGGGGCGCCTGCGGGAGGCAACCAATGTGTCTCTCTCGAATGGGTGTTTGTTTCTCTCTCTGCCCCCACCCCCTTTACCCCCTTCCACTCTCTCTAATCTATGGAAAAAATATCCTCGGGTGAGGATGAACAACAACAATAAAATTGGGTTGTCTTGTTGAGTTCTGAGAGTCCTTTCTATATTCCTCGTGACAGTACTTTAAGCAAAATAGTTTTTTAAAAAAGGAAAAACGGTTCAGGGAAGGACTCCTAGCTCTCCCCTTCTGAACTGGGCATAGACTACAAACCCCAGAAGGCACCGCGCACCATGTCCGCCTCACCTGACCCAGAGGCACCGTGGGCGGTACAGCTCGCTCCATCTCGAGAACTACAAATCCCAGAGTGCTCCGCGCGACACAGCCTCCCGGGTCCGGACGTGTTCGGGAGCGGTTTACCTTCCCGGCGTCCCACTGGTCCAGTACCGCCGGCAGGCTCGGCCGGCAGGCGGTCGCCGCGTGCCACCGGAGCCCCAGGAGCTGAGGTGAACGCCGCGAAGACCTCCCGGGCCCCCGACACTAAGAGGCGCCCACCGCCGCCCCGCTACGCCGGATCCCCTCCCCCACCCCGCCGAGCAGACCCGCCTTCCAGCCGCGCGCCACCCGTCTTCCGCGCCGCGCGGAATCTCGCTGCTGCGCGCACCTAAAGCCACGCCTCTCGCGTGTGGCCACGCCCCCGGAGCTCCGCCTCTGCCTTCCGCATCCCACCCTCTGCCCCAGGACCCCGAACTCCAATGATCCTTCAGCAGCCCCTGGAGCGTGGCTCCCCGAGTCTGACCCAACGCGACTCGGGGGTGCCTCGAAGCCTGAACGCGAGGTGTGTATGGGGGCCCCCAGGTGGGCCTCGCCCAGGGGCGCAAGAGCTTTGGCTGGGGGCTCGGGGCTCGTCTGCAAGATGACACACAGTGGGGCAATTCAGCAGGACTTGGGCAGGAGCTGAGTCCGGTTTGGAGACTTCCAGAGAGTGGGGGTGACTTAGGCGTCAGCTGAGACATGGGCTGGGGGATTCCTGGCTGGCGTTCCTGGCTCAGGCTGGCAGATCCTGGCATGGGGCCAAGAGGGTGGGGTGCACCTGGCTCTCTTTTCTCCCTAGCTCCCCTCTCCGAGGAGCTGTGCCCCTGAGCACCAAACGGCGCCTGAAGGAGGAGCAGTGAGTCTGGGGACAGGGAGGGACTCCCAACAAGACCTCTGGCAACTCAGGTCCCCATCAGCCTGCCTCCCCTCCGAGTATCCCAGCCTACCTGCCTCCTGGTCTCTCCCCAGGGAGCCCCAGCGCAAGCAGTTCCTGTCCGAGGAGAATATGGCCACCCACTTCTCTCAGCTCAGCCTGCATAATGACCACCCTTACTGCAGCCCCCCCCTGGCATTCTCCCCAGCTCTGCCCCGACTCAGGTAAGCACCATCCGCTATCCGCTATCCGCTGACCATCCGCTGACCGGGCCTTCTGGAGGATCACACCTCCTGGGCGCCAGCCTCCAGGCCTTGCCTCATCCTGCTATTTTTAGCTTCTAGCCAACCTCTGTCGTTTCTCCTCTTGGCTCCTTAGAAGGTAGAGGCAGCCCAGGAGCCCTGGGGGACCTGAACCTGGTAGGAGGAGGCTCTGCCAGGCCACCCTCAGCCCTATGCCCTCACTGTCGTTTCCTCTTCCAGGAGCCCTTGCTCTGAACTGCTCCTCTGGCGCTACCCTGGAAACCTGATCCCTGAGGCTCTGAGGCTGCTGAGGCTGGGGGACACCCCTGCCTCCCACTACCCTGCAACCCCAGCTGGGGACATAATGGAGCCCTGAGGGCCGGCAGACCGTGTACCTGCCCACGCTGCTTCTCCCCCACAACGGGGGAGATCAACACCCTCATGAAAGGAACAGCTGTCCTGCTTTTCCTCCAGACCAGGCCTTTGAGCATCAAGACCTTCCCCCAACAAAGAAAGACAGAGCCTGGGGTAGGACGGACAGTAGCATGAAAAGGGAGGCATTCTCCCCCATCCCCCCCACAGAAGAAATGAATAAACATTGCTGAGCAGATGGTGGCTTCAGTCTGGAACCTGGGGCCTTTGGGAAGAGAGGGCAAGACTGGGGCACAAGATGCTTCAGTTTCTCCTCAAGATCTTCCCCGGAAAGCGGTCAGGGTCTGCCCAGGTCCTGGCAGGCTGGGCTCAGGCATTGAGAATGTGTGAGTCAGAGCCTCACCCCCGCCCCCGAGGCTGACTCACTCCTCCCTCCAGCTTAGGCTGGGGAATCATGCCACTCTCCGATCCATTTAAAGTTAAAGATTCTTTTATTAATAAATTCTCCCGCCCCTCCAAACTTCCTACCCAAAATAAATATCTCCCCTCCTTTGAGGGTTGGTGGGGGCAGTGTCTCAAGGCCAGCCCCCCTAGAGGGCCAGCCCCCTAGTGTTAGGAACAGGTCCCTAACCCCCCAGGCTGAGACCCCAGTGCTGGGATTTCAGCACATAGAGGAGTGGGTGGGACCTGGTGTTCTGTCTGTGCCTCACTTCAGCCTGACCCCCAAGCCATGGGGATCGGGGGCCTTTGTGCAAATGTTGCAGTTCCTAGTGTCAGCCATCTGGTGTGAGCCAGCCTGGGTCTCCTTTTCTGTCCTGGAGCCAGAGACAGCGCAGTCAGATACCTTGGAAGTTTCCTCTGAAGCCTGGATCCAGGCCCCAGATGAGTGATTCAGCTGTCCCCCCCTCCTGCACACCCCTGTGATGGGAGTAGCATGGCTCTAGTTGGGAGGCAAGGGCTGGCTCCACAATGAATGAATGAATGAATGGCGGTGGGCACAGTTTCCTGATGACCAGGGAAGCTCATGGTCACTGGATCAGCGCTGCGCCGGGACAGCCCTCCCCGCCGGTCTCCTCGATGGGGGCTGAAAAATAAGAAGAGGGGTCATCAAGAGCTGGGTACATGCTGAGGAGTGATGGCGGGGCAAGGGGGACGGGCGCACTTACTGGTAAACTTCTCTCTCCTGCGGCACCGTCTCCAGACCAGGAAGCCAGAAAGCAGCCCTAGCACAAGGGCTAGGCTCAAGGCGCCCCCCAAGATGGGCCACAACAGCCCAAAGGAGGCTGAAGGAGCCCCAGCACCTGCGGGCAGGACTCAAAGTCAGACCTCACCCCTCTCCGGACCAGCCCCACCCCCTAGAGCGGAGCCTCAAGTCTTTCCCTACCCGGATTGGCGCCCCTTCCCCATTCGCCTCCCACCTTAATTCCCCAGATCTAAAGCCACCTGCTCCCTCTCTACCCCAGCAACTCTCCCCTATGCTGGGGTCCGCTCGCCCCCCGGCCCGCCCCCACTCACATCCCCGGCAGAAGTCGCTGTGCGGTAGGGCTGGACAGGACTCGCAGTTCATGCACTTGTCGAGGTCCTCGCTCCAGGAGCTGCCGCGGGAGCAGGGAGTGGTGCCTGGGGAAGGGGATCAGAGGCTGGGGGCGGGGCGCGGCTATTCTGGGGGCCGAGGTCTGGGTCGGCGGCTCGTATAACGTGAGTCACCGGCGCCCTCTTCCCGCATTCCTCACAGGTGACCGCACCGCCCGACCGGGATACGGCAGCGCGGGGTGGGGGAGCCGGCGGGCAGGAGGCTGGGAGGGTCAGGTCCCTCCTAACGGCCCCCCCCCCGCCGCCGCCGCCGCCGCCGGCGAGTGACTCATTCCTGGGCACCGGGCCCGACCCCGGTCCCTCCCCCCCGCATAGCTGGGCACTTAAGTCACCGGATGGAAGGGAGCACCCCACATGGTGTGGGGGACACAGACCCCCGTGCCTCTCGACACCCCACCCCGACTCCGGTCCCTGGGGCTGGGCAGGCCCGGTACTGACCAGGCTGGGGGCCTGCCCCCTCACCGGACGAGACATCCCGCCTTCAAACTTTCTCCACTTCCGAGTCCGAGTGGGACCGGCAGGAAACTGAGGCCGGGACTGGGAAGGAAGCTCGGAGCGAGACGGGACCTCCCCTGGCCAGGGAGCGCGGTGCCTGGGAACTACCTGACCCCCGATCCCATGCACCCCCAGTTCTGCCCCCTCCTCTAGCTCCCCCAAACCGGCTCCCACATCCCAGTCCGGGGTTCCCCGGTCCTCCCGCCCAGCCCCAGCCTGGAGCCCGGCGTACCTGACACCGGCTCCCCGGCCGCCGCGCTCAGCAGCGCCAGCCCGAGCCCCAGCACCAGCAGCCGCGGCAGAGGGCGCAGCGGGGCCAGAGCCATCGTGCGCGTCCCGCGACCGCTCCGGTCTGAGCCCGCCGCTAGTCGCCGGGACAGACAACCTCAGCCGGGTCCCCGCCCCCGCCTTCCGGGGCGGACCCCACGCCTCCGGCCCAGCGGCCCGCCCCCGGCCCCCGCCCCGCCCGGCCCGCTAATTCAGCCCGGAGCTCTAACCCCGCCTGCACGCGCGGGCGGCGGGCACCTCGCGGGGACAGACTGGGCTGCCCTCGGGGCTCAGGTCCCGGAGGTGTGTGCGTGTCGGGGGAGGGGGGCGGAGGGTCAGACATGGAACCATCCCTCCCAGCTCGGAGGGCAGCATAAAAACAATGACGATGTGTCCTCTGATGTTTACCTTAGGACACAGTTCCCGAGTAAAATGTGGACTTGTCTCCATTTTGCAGAGTGTGAAACTGAGGCTCGGGAAGGTGGAGGAGCCGAGGCCCGAGGTCCGTTTGGCTCCACGCCCTGCGCCCTGACTCCCTGCGGGCCCCCGCCAGTCGCTGATGTCCCCCCACCCCGGCCAGATGCGGGCGCCCAGGACCGACCAAGTCGGAATCCGCGGGACCGCGGTGGGTCTCTGCCCCTCCCCGGGGCGGTGGTCCTCCCCGGGGCGGTGGTCCCCCGCTCCGCCCCGTCCCCGCACTCGCGGCTCTTTCGGATCTCCGCAGAGCCCCACCTGCTCAGGTGAGCCTCGGGGCAGTGCGCGTGCTGGGGAGGAGATGGGTGCCTCGAGGAACGGGGCGCAGGGTGCGGGCAGCATGGAGAACTGGACTGATCTTCTGCCGAGTCCCCGGCGGGGGCAGATCGGGTCCTTTGGCGGCTCGAAATGGCTAAACGCCCCTCCTCTCTTCCCCTGGGACAAAGGCCCCGACACCCGGGCGCCCTTCCCCCACCTGCATGCGCGCTGGGCCGGCCGCCCCTCCCCCTCACCTGCGGGAGCCGACCCTAGGCCGGCGCCGCCTTTAAACCACCCCGCGCGCGCTGCCCCCGGGAAGATGGGGGACCGAGGACACCCACTTGTGGGCGGGACTCCGAGGGGGGGATCGGGAGCGGTAAGGCGCCTCCTCGGACAAAATCGAGCCGATGGTATGTGGGACCGGAACGGAGTGGAGGGCAGGGGAGAAGCGCGAGGTGCCTGGGCCGGAGGGGCCGCGGCTTCACCTCGGCCAGACGCCTGGAGGGGTAGACCCGGGACTGGATGGAAGAGGGCTGGCCCACCCCATCCTGCCTCCCCCGCCCAGGTCTTCAGCTCGGGCCTAGCGGGTGCAAATAAAAGTGAGTGTTGAGTCTGCTCTCAGGTCACACTGCTGGGCTGGTGCTAGGTTTAGGTCCGGGCCGTGGCCCGGAACCTGTGGGCAATGGAGAGCCGTAACAAACACCTACACAGGACTGATCTGGATGGAGTCCTCCAACATGAAATGAGATGTGAGGGGAGACAGGCGGAGGGGCTGCTGTAGAGGAGCTGGTTCACTGGATAGACCCCAAGGATTTCAGCTCCTTTTCGAGAAGTTGTGTCTTGAGAGGATGGCATTATGGGAAAGAATACACAAGAAAAATGTCCCCGACCTTGGCAGTGTGCTCTAGGGCCCCAACGGGAGGGCAGGAGAGTGGGACCCAGGGAGACAGCCCGTGGCCTTAGGGGAGGAGAGGCCGTGCTGGGGCAGGCCGGGTGGGGATGGTGGGCCACACAGCACAGATGATCTTTAAGATCAAACCGGTAGCCACCTGCCTGAGGTATCGAACCATGTTGGGGTGAGGGGTCTGGACTCCCGTCGGGTGGTGGGAAGAAGGTTGGATCGCTAATCTTGATGGCTTTGAAACTCAATAGCTAGAGCCAACCTCCCATCTGTGCGCTCTGTGGAAACACCTGCAAACTTCGCTGTCACTCCATCCTCTTTTGTCACTTTGCTGTTTGATCAAATGTACCCATAGTGGCTGAGGCCAGGGACTAGCGCTGGCTTTAGGCCTTTATATTATCTTCCCTTTGTACTCCAAAACAAGACTCTCCACATAACTAGGAGGAAAGAAATATATGCTAAGGCATTCGTGCTCATTTTGCCCATGAGAAAATGAGGCTCGGGGCAAGACATGGCACCCCAACTCCCAAGGTTTATACTCCTGGTGTTCTGTGTGGCCATGGCATCGGCCATGGGGATTAGCACTCGTTGGAGATGAGGGACCTTGGCCAGCTGGTCTAATATTACTCTGTTCTGTCCCCAGGTCAGCTCCTTTCGACCTCAACCTCATCATGGCCTCGGCTGGTCTGCAAATCCTGGGGATCGTCCTGACGTTGCTTGGCTGGGTGAATGCTCTAGTGTCCTGCGCTCTGCCCCTGTGGAAGGTGACCGCCTTCATCGGCAACAGCATCGTGGTGGCCCAGGTGATGTGGGAGGGGCTGTGGATGTCCTGCGTGGTGCAGAGCACAGGCCAGATGCAGTGCAAGGTGTACGACTCGATGCTGGCGCTGCCCCAGGACCTGCAGGCTGCCCGAGCCCTCTGCATCATCACCCTCCTCATCACCCTGCTGGGTCTGCTGATCTACCTCGGTGGGGCCAAGTGTACCACCTGCGTGGAGGACAAGGACTCCAAGGCCCGTCTGGTGCTCACCTCTGGGATCATCTTTGTCATCTCAGGGGTCCTGACCCTAATCCCCATCTGCTGGACGGCCCACGCCATCATCCAGGACTTCTACAACCCCCTCGTGGCAGAGCCCCAAAAGCGGGAGCTGGGGGCCTCCCTCTACCTGGGCTGGGCGGCTTCTGGTCTTTTGTTGCTGGGTGGGGGGCTTCTGTGCTACACCTGCCCCTCTGGGGGGTCCCGGGGCTCCAGCCATTACCTGGCCCGATACTCAGCATCTGCCCCACGAGCCATCTCTCAGGGGCCCTCTGAATACCCCACCAAGAATTACGTCTGATGGGTAGGAGGACGGGGGCTCCCTTGACCGTGGAGCTTAACTCCTGAGCTGGAGTCATCAGAATGCACAACAGTTTCTGGGTTGCTTTTATCTTGTTTTTCCTTTTTGTTGGGCAAGGGGGTATTTTTTTTTTTTTTTTTAGTATATTTTATTGATTTTTTTACAGAGAGGAAGGGAGAGGGATAGAGAGTTAGAAACATTGATGAGAGAGAAACATCGATCAGCTGCCTCCTGCACACTCCTCACTGGGGATGTGCCCACAACCAAGGTACATGCCCTTGACCGGAATCGAACCTGGGACCCTTGAGTCCGCAGGCCGACGCTCTATCCCCTGAGCCAAACTGATTAGGGCGGGGTATTTTTCTTTTAAGCCATTTGTTAAACACCAAACCAAGAAGAAATTCAGTCTCACCTGGGCTCTGCTGCTGGCATTTCTCACTTTGGATGATGAGACCAAGGAGGCAACACTTCCGTTTCTCCGTCTTTCTCCACCTTGGACATTCCCGTCTTGGAGGCCAGCCTGGAGCTGGGACCCCTGGGTGAAGGCTGTTTGCTGGCCAGGTACTTTGTGACAACAAGGTGCTTTGACAGTCTGTCCCCACGAGTTCCTGCTCTGGTGGGGCAGGGCTTGCAGGGATAAGCCCCGCCTTCTTGGTCAGGCCTCTGTGACCCGGAGCTCCAGCCTCAGTACCCTTGAGAAGAGCAGGTGACAAGTTACCCAAACCCCCTACCTCCAAGGATTCTGACCTCTGGCTCTTCCATGCTTGACTCAGAGTTGCTTCCCAACCACACTGTAGACCCCTGACACTCTCATCTCCAGACCCTGCACACTTCTGCCATGGCACACCCACCCACTAGTTTTTACTAAATAAAGAGTGTTTTGTTTTGTCGCTTGCCATTGGAGTTGCTGGGAGGCTGTTGAGTTCCAGCCTGGAATAAGGTGACCATGAGCGACTCACCTCTGTTGCTCACCTGCCTAGCACGGCCTGAGTGAGGTTACCCGCTCAGCAGGACCTGGAGCAGACCTTGGCCTGACAGCCCGGGCCACCTGGTCTTCCCTGCCCAATCACAGGTCAAGGCAGCAGAGGTACAAATACTCTTTATTCTGGGAACGGGTGGGGGCAGGGAGTGGGCTGGGCCCTTCTGGCCTGGAGGAGATCGGCTTCTCCCAGAGGGCCTGGCCTGGGTCTCTGAATGAAGGTGGTGGCCAGACTGGAGGGGACCGGCTCCAGGGCCGGCAGAGCATAATCCTCTCCTTGTTTTCTCCTTGTTTGAGCCAAGGAGTACGGCCCTTTGGAGGAGGCCCTGGTTCCAGGGGCAGGGGAGGCCTCAGGAAGGGGAGGAGAGCCAACGTAGGTCCAGGAAGCAGAAGACAGCAACTGGTTGGGGGAGTTGGGTGGCCAGGAGGTGGGGGCCCCATGGAGGAGGATCTGGGCTCAGCCAAGCCATCTGAGATGAGCCCAGCAGCCAGACCTGGCTGGAACGCCCAGAAAGTAGGTTTCATCTGGGGAAGGGGTGGAGGGTAGAAGGCAGGGGTTGGAGAGGGGCATCCAGCGCAAAGTCAAGGCTCTGAGCAGTGGGCTTTTGGAGACACTTCACACATAGTCCCTCTTGTCCATTCCAGAGGTGCCAGAGCGGGAGGGGATGGAGTAGCCCAGCCTGGGTCCTCTGGGCCGGTCGATCTGGGGCGGGGGGCACGTGCAGCAGAGGAGGCCCCCGCCCAGCATGAGCAGGGCAGCTGCCGCCCAGCCCAGGTAAAGGGAGGCCCCCAGCTCCCGCTTGAGGGCCTCAGCCACCAGGGGGTTGTAGAAGTCCTGGATGATGGCGTGGGCCGTCCAGCAGACGGGGATGAGAACCAGGATGCCCGACAGGACGAGGATGACGCCCGCGGTGAGCACGATTCGGGCTTTTGCAACTTCGTCCTCCACACAGGTGGTGCACTGGGCCCCCGTGATGGCCACCAGCAGACCGAGCAGGGACAGCAGGAGGGCGACCACACAGAGGGCTCGGGCGGCCTGCAGGTCCTGGGGCAGCGCCAGCATCGAGTCGTACACCTTGCACTGCAGCTGGCCTGTGCTCTGCACCACGCAGGACATCCACAGCCCCTCCCACATCACCTGGGCCACCACGATGCTGTTGCCGATGAAGGCGGTCACCTTCCACAGGGGCAGGGCGCAGGACACCAGGGTCCCCAGCCAGCCCAGCACAGCCAGGGTCATGCCTAGGAGTTCTAGGCCAGCCGAAGCCATCTGTCCCCTCAGTTAGGTCTTCTCCGCTCTCGGTGGCCTGGTTAACGGAGGAGTGCGGTGTCCGACGCTGCCAAGCAGGGGCTCGGTGCCTGCCAGGAGTGGGCAGTCAGTGTCCTCAGGCCAAGACAGTCCTCACATTTGTGAGCCTCTGGCAAGGCACCTCCTCGCTCTGTGCCCCTCGCAGTGTGTCCCTGGTCCCCAACCAACAGAATCTCACAGCCCTGCTCTGCTGAATGGCTGGTGTCCCCTTGAGGTGCCTAGTGGCTGCTGCTTCTCCTGCCACTCAGCAGACACGCTCCTACCACCGCCTGTCTGACCAGCTACGCAGAACCTACCCTCCGACCCACCTTCAGGCTGGGGAGAGCCTCATCCCTCTGGCCGGCGCAGGATCAGGAGGAGCAGTGCAGCCTTGCCCGGGCACCTGAGGACTGCGCTCCTGGCCACAGACAGGGGGTTTTAAGGCCGAGGCAGGGGAGGAGCCACCAGACCAAGACTGGGAGGCTGGTGCTGTGGGAGGAGGCGGG